>NC_064616.1:442257369-442562912 GCF_023898315.1 Schistocerca nitens | reverse complement strand
TATGCGACTGTTTATGACCAGCAGATGTCGACTCCACAACCATCAACAAGGTTGGTTGGTTGGTTGGTTTTTGGGGAAGGAGACCAGACAGCGTGGTCATCGGTCTCATCGGATTAGGGAAGGATGGGGAAGGAAGTCGGCCGTGCCCTTTCAGAGGAACCATCCCGGCATTTGCCTGGAGTGATTTTAGGGAAATCACGGAAAACCTAAATCAGGATGGCCGGACGCGGGGTTGAACCGTCGTCCTCCCGAATGCGAGTCCAGTGTCTTACCACTGCGCCACCTCCCTCGGTCCATCAACAAGGCTTGCCCGATAGCTTCTGCAAGAAGAGAACAGACTGCGGCAACTAGTCACAGACTTCTGGCGGCGACCGACGAGGGATCGCCCTTTCCTGACGACGCCCCAAGAGACCAGGAAAGTTACACGAGAATGTAAGAACAGTTCACCTGGCCAGGACTACATCGGCAATGCTCAAATCAAACATCTCCCTCGAAATCCGCTGATATTGCTTACCACGATTATTAACAGCTGTCTTTTACTGGAGTACTTCGTGGACATATGGAAGATACCTCACGTTATCCCAATTCAGAAGCCTGCGAAAGATCGTTCCCAACCAGACAACTGCCGCCAGATAAACTTGCTGCCTACTATGGAACAAGCACTGGAACCAATTCTCCTTTACAGAACCACCGCTCAGTTGGAACATCATCACATCATACGCCCGGAATAGTTGCTTTCCAGGTAAAGTTGTCAGCGTAACTACAACTCATCCTGAGTACTGAATTTATCTGTTTCGCAGGTCCAGCTCTACCCTCGGCGTCTTAATACATACAGAGAAATCGTACAATAAGGTTTGGTGCGTTAAGCTGCTTGTTACCAATACGCATATTCAGGAGTGTTACGTGAAGATTTTGGATAGCTTTCTACACGACCGACAACTCTATGTTCAATGTGAAGGAAAGAAGTTTAGCGCGAAACATCCCATCGCTGGCATTCCTCGGGGCTCTGTCTTGTCGCGGTTACTGTTTAATATTATGTCAACGAAATATCACTGGAACGCAACTTATGCACGGATCTTCATGCCGATGACACCACTTTCTTAACCACGGGACGTATTATACCACAACTGATTCTTAGCATACCGCGACAGTTGGATCGTCTTGAATCATTGGCTTTCTACAGCAAAATAACCATTAACGAAACCAAAATGGCAGCAGGCTTATTTCCGAAGAAACGTCTGATACGGGACGTGGACTTAATGATCAACGAAGACAGGATACCCTGGAAGACTCACACTAAGTACCTGGGCGTATGGCTTGAGAAGGGACTCATCTTCAGAACACATCTTAAGGAGAAGAAAAACACGCCACTAAAGATGTTATACGCTCTGATGCCAATCTTTCTGAAGAAAGATCTCAACACGACAACGAAGCAGAAGGTCTTCAGGTCGACGGTACAGGTTCCGTCTCCTATGTGGTAGTGACATATGGGAGACGACCTGCAACTGCAATGTTAGAACAAATGCCTTAAGTGGTATTTAGGTCTCCCATGGTGTACGAGTACATGAGTGATTCACAGGATTCTTCACGAAAAATACCTTAGCAAAAAGATATGTGATCAACCCACTACCATCTTCCAACGGATAGAAGTTTTACTACATGTTATCCGGCAACTTGAATAAGTAAGCACCATCGAACCACGTTCGTGGTATAGGTACAGTGTCCCCCGACAACTGATGAACCGTTTACACAAGAATCTGCCCTGCACTACGTTCAGCTAGACGTCTAGCTACGTTCAGCCTTAGTACAGCTCATTATTCAAACCTTTTATATTTACTATTCCAGATGCGGGAAGTACCCACTCAAGTGCCCAGCCCCTCTGAAAGTGTCAAATAAAGAGAAAATTTCCTTCTACCACTTATCCTAGAAGCACAAACCGCTGATGGCGATAAGACTTCAGCACCACCACAAAAAAAAAAAAAAAAAAAAAAAAAAAAAAGTTGTAAGTAATGCAGTTGAAATTTGAAATATGGACGAAATGTTACATTTACGTTTATAACCAAAATATTTTAAACAATGACACTATACAACATTAGCAGAATTAAAAGCTTCAGCCCAAGTTTATGTGTGCATACTTTTAAAAGATATACACTTGTAGAATGGGATGGATTTCTGTAAATAAAAGCTTTGTTGTTTTGTACGTTAATTAAAATTTATCGCCAGTTTATATCTTCATCCATCTTGTGAAAGCGAATGGATGTTTTAGAAACAGCTTGTGTGTAGTGTAAGAGCTTGTAAACTGTGGAATGCATGTTAACAATGAACTGTGAATCTGTAACAATTAGCCGGCTGCGGTGGCCGCGTGGTTCTAGGCGCTTCAGTCCGGAATCGCGGGGCTGCTACGGTCACAGGTTCGAATCCTGCCTCGGGCATGGATGTGTGTGATGTCCTTAGGTTAGTTAGGTTTAAGTAGTTCTAAGTTCTGGGGACTGATGACCTAAAATGTTAAGTCCCATAGTGCTCAGAGCCATTTGAACCATTTGAACCATCTGTGACAATTACAAGAGGAAAGATAGCAAGAATCCGTCTAATGGCCGTGGCTAGTAACTTACTGAACTGTTCAGACAACTATCTGAGTCGGTGATAGCTTTACTTATAAGACGTTTCATCACATCTTCTCTTGTTCACGTTCCCCTATTCATAACACTGAAGGATATACACACATCAAAAAAAGATTAGCATCACCTCGGTTCCGAGATTTCCGGAATAGAGATTAACATAAACATCATTTCCGCCCTTTTTATTGCTCATGTAAATCACACATAGCATACTGTACCACCAAACGGGGAGGCCTTCAGAGGTGGTGGTTCAGATTGCAGTACACACCGGTACCTATAAGACCCAGTAGCACGTCGTCTTGCATTGATGCATGCTTATATTTGTCTTGGCATTATAGCCACAAGATCATCAAGGCACTGTTGATGCAGATTGTCCCACTCTTCAACGGCGATTCGCCTTAGATCCCCCAGAGTGGCTGGTGGGTCACGTCGTCTATAAACAGCTCTTTTCAATCTATCTCAGGCATATTCGATAGGGTTCATGTCTGGAGAACATGCTGGCCATTCTAGTCGGGCGGTGTCGTTATCCTCAAGGAAGTCATTCACAAGATGTGGGCGAATTGTCGTCCATGAAGACGAATGCCTCGCCAATATACTGACGATATGGTTGCATTATCGGTCGGAGGATGGTACTCACGTATCATACTACCGCTACGGCACCTTCCATGACAACCAGCGGCGTACGTCGGTCCCACATAATGCCACCCCAAAACAGCAGGGAACCTCCACCTTGCTGCACTCGGTGGCCAGTGAGTCTAAGGCGTTCAGCCTGACGAGGTTGCCTCCAAACACGTCTCCGACGCTTGTCTGGTTGAATGCATATGTGACACTCATCGGTGAAGAGAACGTGATACCAATCCTGAGCGGTCCATTCACCACGCTGTTGGGCCCATCTGTACAGCGGTGCATGGTCTCATGATTGCAAAGATGGACCTCACCTAGGACGTCGGGAGTGAAGTTGCGCATCATGCAGCCTATTTCGCACAGCTTGAGTCGTAACACGACGTCCTGTGGCTGCAGGGAAAGCGTTATTCAACATGATGGCGTTGCTGTCAGGGTTCCTCCGAGCTATAATCCGTAGGTAGCGGTCATCCACTGCAGTGGTAGCCCTTGGGCGGTCGGAGCGAGGCATATCATCGACAGTTCCTGTCTCTCTGTATCTCTTCCATGTCCATAAAACATCGCTTTGGTTCACTCCGAGCCGCGTGGACACTTCCCTTGTTTAGAGCCGTCCCTGGCACAAAGTAACAGTGTGGACCTGATCGAACCGCTTTATTGACCGTCTAGGCATTGTTGAACTAGAGACAACAGGAGCCGTGTACCTCCTTCCTGGAGGAATGACTGGAACTGATCGGCTGGCTGACCCTTTCCGTCTAATAGACGCTGCTCATGCATGGTTGCTTACATCTTTGGGCGGGTTTAGTGACATCTCTGAAAAGTCAAAGGGACTTTGTCTGTGATACAATATCCAAAGTCAACGTCTGTCTTCAGGAGTTCTGGGAACCGGGGTGATGCAAAAGTTTTTGTTGTGTGTAAATAGCATTTTCGTTGTCAAAGCTGCATTTTTTGCTACACGTAACACACAGTTACCCGTGTATGTTTAACTTCATTGTTACTGAAACTGTAGCTTAAGACATCCAAAATCTTCATGGGCATTTTTTAAAAGTTTTTGTGAAATAACTTCCAGCGGAATATGGCTATAAACAAAAGAATGACATTTATGGATTCACTCGGCACTAATTTAGAAATAACTTTGAAAATTGGATACATCATGTCTCTCTGCCAAACAGACGTTGCTTATTTCAAACGTGGACACAAAATCCAACCACTCCTCTATGGTGTGCTGTAAACTGGAAGTTAGCAGTTGTCACTATTTTCTGGACTGAAATCCTGTTCATATAACATTTAACGATGCTCATTATCGAAGTTGTTGCCAGTACGCGAGGGAACTTGCAAAACTGTGCAGCCACGTGTGTTCGCCGACACGGTAATGAGCTCTCTATTAATGTCACCGGCTGGAAGGGCCTCTGCAACCACAAAGGTTAGTGCGGCAGCTGTCAGTGTTTCCACGTAAGGTGAGCACGTGCGACCAGCTCAACGGAGAAGTCGCTCTAACAAGGGAACCTCCCCATCGCACCCCCCTCAGATTTAGTTATAAGTTGGCACAGTGGATAGGCCTTGAAAAACTGAACACAGATCAATCGAGAAAACAGGAAGAAGTTGTGTGGAACTGTGAAAAAAAATAGTAAAATATACAAACTGAGTATTCCATGCGCAAGATAGGCAACATCAAGGACGATTTGAGCTCAGGAGCGCCGTGGTCCCGTTGTTAGCGTGAGTAGCTACAGAACGAGAGGTCCTTTGGCTCAAGTCTTCCCTCAACTGAAAATTTTACTTTCTTTATTTTCGCAAAGTTATGATCTGTCCGTTCGTTCATTGACGTCTCTGTTCACTGCAATAAGTTTCGTGTCTGTGTTTTGCGACCGCACCGCAAAACCGTGTGATTAGTAGACGAAAGGACGTGCCTCTCCAATGGGAACCGAAAACATTTGATCGCAAGGTCATAGGTCAACCGATTTCTCCACGGGAAAACGTCTGATATTTTCTATACGACACTGCTGACGGCATGTGCGTCACATGACAGGAATATGTTGTCGACCCACCTAACTTGTACACTTGGGCGAATGGGTAAAAATATTCTTCTACCTTGCCCCATTTAGTTTTTCTTGTGGATGTGATAATAACTCCCAAAAAAGTGATGAAAACATAAGAGTTTTGTCACATAAACTGAAAATAAAAAATTAAAGTTTTCACTTGAGGGAAGACTTGAACCAAGGACCTCTCGTTCCACAGCTGCTCACACTAACCACGGGACCACTGCGCTCCTGAGCTCACATTGTCCTTGATGTTGCCTATCTTGCACATGGACTACTCAGTTTGTATATTTTGCTTATTTTTTCATAGTTCCACACAACTTCTTCCTGTTTTCTCGATTGATCTGTGTTCAGTTTTTCAAGGCCTATCCACTGTGCCAACGTATAACTAAATCTGAGGGGGGTGCGATGGGGAGGTTCCCTTGTAAGTTATTTTCAGCGGCGTTTGTCGCTCTGTGTAGTCACAACGAATCCTAATTCCGGTAACGCTTTATACGATACGGTGGACGCTCAATAGATAAACTTATTTCTGATGGCTAATAAAAGAACTTTGGTACCGCCTTCAGAGGAAAACTTTCTGCCATCAGAAAACACTCACGAAGTGAATCTATCACCGGAGTTAGCGAGCTGCTGAGGATGGGGATGAGTGGAGCCGATGAACTTTAGCTTACTGAATTTTTGTGGGTTTGAATATATGTGGCATGAGAATTACTGATGTTTTTTTTATAAATAACTGTTGTGTTACCAGTCATGATTTTCTTTTGTTTATATTTTGCGCCACTTTTCTGGAAATGATTCCCATGTTCAAGTGCTTTTTCTGTGTGCTGCGCCATTTGTTTTTATGTTATCGATATATAGGAGGCGCTACATTTTCCTGTTGCCTTTACTACAACCTTTAAAAACCAAGTGAAATTTTTAATCGATGACCAATTTTGATAGAGAGTTACCGACAAAGTTTGGAAGAACTTCTACTTACAGTTCTCTTGTGGTCAATTTATACAGAAGCTCGCAGTATTAAACATCCCACTCAATTATCTGTTGCACAGCTCACACTGAAGTAACAAACTTACATGAGCAGTTACAAAGGTGTTCTTCATGTAGTCAGTAGAGATAGCGCCTTTTAGAAGACATAAATAACAGAAAACGTACTTGAAGAAGGGAGTCGTTTCCCGAAAAGTGCGATGCAAAATGTAAATAAAGGAACTTTGCGACTGATAGCAAAAACTAACCCACTCTTTTTACAGTCAAAGGTATTGCAGACCATTCATAATGCATCAAATCAAAATAAAAGTTGCTGTATCACTCTTATTTCGGATGATGCTGAAACTAATAAATTTCAGCCAATCATACAGCTGTTTTAAGGCAGAAACTCAGAAAATGATTGATCTTTATGTTAAAATATTCATTCAACATACTAGCGAAGACGTATCTTGTACCTAATGGCGATTGCTCACTTCTCATATCATATTCAAACGGACTGGTGGTTTCTTGTATCATTTGCTCTCACATTCGAGGAAAAATGGTTTGATTTGTCAAGGTAAGATATTTTCGTCCGGTAATAAACGTAGCTGATGTAGAGACAAGATAATGTCCATGTAGGATCTAAGTGCCTCTGTAACTGATAGCACCGAATCAAGGTCCACCGATGGCCAATACAAATAAATTATGAGTTTTTGTAACAGTTGATGGTGCTGTCGGGACAGACACTTGCTGTGGACTGAAGTTTCGAAGTGCCGAGTTGGAGAAGAGTTTGTACTTCTTTAATTCTGGCGAATTCTACATGAGATCTGGACATGCACTCGACCCACTCCTTACCTAACACCTTATTATGTGCACAATGCTAACGAAAGGAATTGATGGCGGACCCTGCTAGTTGGTAAAATAAAGTGTGCACACTCACAATACTTTAATAAACATCATTATCTACTCCGTAAAGAAAAAGGGAATTTCGTCATAATAAACGAAAGGAAATGGGATTCTGCATCTAAATATGAAAAGATATGCGGATTAAATGTTACAATGAGGCTTATTATACATCAGAACATAAAGGCACATGATTATCGACACAAACAATGGGTTAAAGGGTAGAGTGTACTGAACTATCATGATAATAAGAGATAGCTCGAGAACAAGGGGCTCCTACTCTCTGTGATACTGATGATAATGACTGGAGATCCTAATGAATCAAATATTAATCTCCCGACTATATAGCTGTATCGCAGTTAGTAGTAAGAGCTCAAATGGGATCACATGGAGAAACAAGCAAGGTGGATTTGTAGCAAAGTCCTGAAACCTGCAGCACGTCGTCGATAGGCAGCTTTCTGGTGATGTAGGTGCCAACTTCTGCTGTGCTGCAACTCTTTTTCAACCACTGGTCTCGAAGGCTGTCCGAGAGTTCTAAGTTCTGCCGAAAAATTGGGACTGAGTCGCAAGACGGTCCGACTCCGACGAAGATCAGATGCCGAATGATCTGCGCCCGTGCAATTCAAGAGCGAAGCCAACGTTACTCAACTCCCCACTATCCTAGAAAACAGCGAATCAGCATTCAGTGCTGGTTCGAAAATCCCCCCGCTCTAACTCAGGACATCATTTATGCCAATAGCGACCGTTCCCTCAAATTTCGAGCAGGGCTTTATGACGTAAACTGGCCTCAGTTTAAGTTGAGAAATCATGCCTCTGCTATTTAGCTCAGGGCTCTGAACTTGCCGTTTGACCATATATGAAAAGAACATGCCTAAGCCATCGACCATCCACTGCCAGACAGTCGCGCCCAACAGGGCACAATCCACAAATATCCTTAGAATCATGAGGGCAATGCTGTCAGTCGGCGCCAGCAGTCTTCGTTCCAGACGCGCCGGAACGGTAAACGCATAAACTGCGGCTACACTCAGATGTCGTTTCGCCTTGCCTACAATAGGCGAAACTCGACAGAGGTCAGTCGTCCCGACAGTTGCTCAAGCCCATTGATGTACGATCCTCTCAGTATTTGCGGACCCCCACCGAAATGCACTGTGCTTCGTCCTCCGGAGCTCCCTTCGCACAGGCCACCTAACAGAGGAAACTAAAAGCATCTACATCTACATCTACATCTACATCTACATTCATACTCCGCAAGCCACCCAACGGTGTGTGGCGGAGGGCGCTTTACGTGCCACTGTCATTACCTCCCTTTCCTGTTCCAGTCGCGTATGGTTCGCGGGAAGAACGACTGTCTGAAAGCCTCCGTGCGCGCTCTAATCTCTCTAATTTTACATTCGTGATCTCCTCGGGAGGTATAAATAGGGGGAAGCAATATACTCGATACCTCATCCAGAAACGCACCCTCTCGAAACCTGGCGAGCAAGCTACACCGCGATGCAGAGCGCCTCTCTTGCAGAGTCTGCCACTTGAGTTTATTAAACATCTCCGTAACGCTATCACGGTGACCAAATAACCCTGTGACGAAACGCGCCGCTCTTCTTTGGATCTTCTCTATCTCCTCCGTCAACCCGATCTGGTACGGATCCCACACTGATGAGCAATACTCAAGTATAGGTCGAACGAGTGTTTTGTAAGCCACCTCCTTTGTTGCTGGACTACATTTTCTAAGCACTCTCCCAATGAATCTCAACCTGGTACCCGCCTTACCAACAATTAATTTTATATGATCATTCCACTTCAAATCGTTCCGCACGCATACTCCCAGATATTTTACAGAAGTAACTGCTACCAGTGTTCGTTCCGCTATCATATAATCATACAATAAAGGATCCTTCTTTCTATGTATTCGCAATACATTACATTTGTCTATGTTAAGGGACAGTTGCCACTCCCTGCACCAAGTGCCTATCCGCTGCAGATCTTCCTGCATTTCGCTACAGTTTTCTAATGCTGCAACTTCTCTGTATACTACAGCATCATCCGCGAAAAGCCGCATGGAACTTCCGACACTATCTACTAGGTCATTTATATATATTGTGAAAAGCAATGGTCCCATAACACTCCCCTGTGGCACGCCAGAGGTTACCTTAACGTCTGTAGACGTCTCTCCATTGATAACAACATGCTGTGTTCTGTTTGCTAAAAACTCTTCAATCCAGCCACACAGCTGGTCTGATATTCCGTAGGCTCTTACTTTGTTTATCAGGCGACAGTGCGGAACTGTATCGAACGCCTTCCGGAAGTCAAGAAAAATAGCATCTACCTGGGAGCCTGTATCTAATATTTTCTGGGTCTCATGAACAAATAACGCGAGTTGGGTCTCACACGATCGCTGTTTCCGGAATCCATGTTGATTCCTACATAGTAGATTCTGGGTTTCCAAAAACGACATGATACTCGAGCAAAAAACATGTTCTAAAATTCTACAACAGATCGACGTCAGAGATATAGGTCTATAGTTTTGCGCATCTGCTCGACGACCCTTCTTGAAGACTGGGACTACCTGTGCTCTTTTCCAATCATTTGGAACCCTCCGTTCCTCTAGAGACTTGCGGTACACGGCTGTTAGAAGGGGGGCAAGTTCTTTCGCGTACTCTGTGTAGAATCGAATTGGTATCCCGTCAGGTCCAGTGGACTTTCCTCTGTTGAGTGATTCCAGTTGCTTTTCTATTCCTTGGACACTTATTTCGATGTCAGCCATTTTTTTCGTTTGTGCGAGGATTTAGAGAAGGAACTGCAGTGCGGTCTTCCTCTGTGAAACAGCTTTGGAAAAAGGTGTTTAGTATTTCAGCTTTACGCGTGTCATCCTCTGTTTCAATGCCATCATCATCCCGGAGTGTCTGGATATGCTGTTTCGAGCCACTTACTGATTTAACGTAAGACCAGAACTTCCTAGGATTTTCTGTCAAGTCTGTACATAGAATTTTACTTTCGAATTCACTGAACGCTTCTCGCATAGCCCTCCTTACGCTAACTTTCACATCGCTTAGCTTCTGTTTGTCTGAGAGGTTTTGGCTGCGTTTAAACTTGGAGTGAAGCTCTCTTTGCTTTCGCAGTAGTTTCCTAACTTTGTTGTTGTACCACGGTGGGTTTTTCCCGCCCCTCACAGTTTTACTCGGCACGTACCTGTCTAAAACGCATTTTACGATTGCCTTGAACTTTTTCCATAAACACTCAACATTGTCAGTGTCGGAACAGAAATTTTCGTTTTGATCTGTTAGGTGGTCTGAAATCTGCCTTCTATTACTCTTGCTAAACAGATAAACCTTCCTCCCTTTTTTTATATTCCTATTAACTTCCATATTCAGGGATGCTACAACGGCCTTATGATCACTGATTCCCTGTTCTGCACTTACAGAGTCGAAAAGTTCGGGTCTGTTTGTTATCAGTAGGTCCAAGATGTTATCTCCACGAGTCGGTTCTCTGTTTAATTGCTCGAGGTAATTTTCGGATAGTGCACTCAGTATAATGTCACTCGATGCTCTGTCCCTACCACCCGTCCTAAACATCTGAGTGTCCCAGTCTATATCTGGTAAATTGAAATCTCCACCTAAGACTATAACATGCTGAGGAAATTTATGCGAAATGTATTCCAAATTTTCTCTCAGTTGTTCTGCCACTAACGCTGCTGAGTCGGGAGGTCGGTAAAAGGAGCCAATTATTAACCCAGCTCGGTTGTTGAGTGTAACCTCCAAAGGCCACATACAGTTCCCAACATGCATAGCAATAAAGTGAAAAGCGCTTTGAACTCTCAGTACAAATACCCTCATTAGAATAACCTTATTCGGCCTGTTACCACCTTGGAACGACATAAAACATTAATAAAATTGATGAAAATGAGAGGCAACATGCAAAAGAGGGCATGGAACCTCTCATTACCCCCAGTCACTTAAGATAATTTTTGGTAGTGATTGACTCACTTGACAGAGGTAGTGTGTCAATCACTCAAAAAGAATCTGTCCAAACAGTTTCCAAAATGTTACAACAAATTGGCAGATTAAACTGGAAATTGATGATAAAATGAAAGGTGGAATTTTTCTTATGACTTCGCTAATATCTTACTCACATTGATGAATAAGTCACATTCAACACAGATTTACCCTCAGGTAACACACTGTCATTCATGGACATACTCGCACAGTCATACAATTGTTGAACACGTAGCAGAAAGCGAAGTTCGAAGGTGCAGTAAAACGTTGATCTGTTGGATCTGGAAGCTTCTCATTAAGGTAACATTTATGAATTAGCAACTGGTTCCCAACTGAAACACACATATACTTCTGCATGAAGCCAAAAAGACAAACAATATTTCTATGCTTCATCGTTGAAACATTCAACCACACTCATGCCATATCCCTGAAATGAAAGGATGATAAGTTTTTTACAGCAATTGATTGATTGATTTGTGGTCGATTCACCACTAACCAGAATTGTAGCCGCAGATATCTTGCTCACATACACAAAACAAACAAAAATACTCTTGAGTAACTGTGACATAGCCGGCCGGTGAGGCCGAGCGGTTCTAGGCGCTACAGTCTGGAACCGCGCGACTGCTACGGTGGCAGGTTCGCATCCTGCCTTGGGCATGGATGTGTGTGATGTCCTTAGGCTAGTTAGGTTTAAGGAGTTCTAAGTTCTAGGGGACTGATGACCTCAGAAGTTAAATCCCATAGTGATCAGAGCCATTTTTTAACTGTGGCATATTATAGTGTATAACTTTTGTAGCTACTGGCACATGCACAAGAAGTTTGTACATGTAACGACACTTGACAAGCATCAACGTAAGTGAGACAGAGAAATATAGTGTACAAAAAAAAAAATAGAAATTTTTTAAGTATACCTGTGTGATCGAAGATTGTGTAACATAGAGTGCATCACAAAAAACTTGTTCCAAACTGACATGATGATAGGGAACCAGGATATCTTGAACATGAACATGTGTATAAAAAAAGGCTGAAGCTATAAAACAAAACAATATACATGTAGTTGACATTGTGTTTCCAGTTTCTAGTCCCTGAAGTAAAGTTGGAGGGGGGGGGGGGGGCAAAAAAAACAATGTTTTCACTAGGGGCACCAAATTTTACTGTGTTCACGCAGTTGTTTCAGCGACGAGAACCACTTACCATAACATCCTTCACACGCTAACATCACATAATGAATCACTGAACACACGGACATTGCCGCGCTCGTCTGTGGAGCGGGCTGGTGGTTTCTGGCGTGGAGAAAGAGGCGCCTGCTGGGAGGAATGTGACTAGTGGAGTGGACCACCAGTCTAATATTTCTCGGAAACAGGCGCGGAAATGGCATCTGGAAGTATCTCCAGATCTCTGTAGTGGCGTTGTCAAATGGTTCAGATGGCTCTGAGCACTATGGGACTTAACATGTGAGATCATCAGTCCCCTAGAACTTAGAACTACTTAAACCTAACTAATCTAAGGACATCACACACATCCATGCCCGAGGCAGGATTCGAACCTGCGACCGTAGCGGTCGCGCGGTTCCAGACTGAAGCGCCTAGAACCGCTCGGCCACACCGGCCGGCTAGCCTTGTCAGTCGACAGGAAGCTCGTAGGGTTGTAAGGCAGCCAGGGAACGATCCATAAATATTCTCAGAACCATGAAGACAATGCAGTCAGCCAGCGCCAGCAGTCTTCGTTTCAGACGCGCCGGAACGGTAAACACATGAACCGCGGTGACACTCAGACGGCACGTATGTGGTTTCGCCCTGCCTACAACTGGCGAAACTCGGCCGAGGTCAGTTGTTCCGTCAGTCGCTCAAGCCCATTAATGTACGACCCTCTCAGTATTTGCGGAAGTGCAGCCCCCCATCGGAAACGCTGTGTGCCGCGTCCTCTGGTGCTCGCCTCGCACAGGCCACCCAGGGAAGTAACAGAGGAAACTAAAAGCAAGACCACATACAGATCACAACATGCATAGCAATCAAGTGATAAGTACTTTGAGCTCTCAGTACAAAGACTCTCATTAGAATAACCTTATTCGGTCCGTTACCACCGTGGAATGACATAAAACATTAATAAAAATGATGAAGATAAGAGGCGACATTCAAAAGGGGGCATAGAACCTCTCAAAGTAACCATGCAATCATAGAACCGAGTAGTATGCACCCATGAGAGTGGAAAAACGTGGACATGATATATTATTTTCGGTGTATCTGCACAATATATATATATATCTTTTCCACAGCCTATTATACTCCATTGTGTTTTAATAATTTCATTAGTTATCCACATTTGCACCTCGATGACGAATAATGGCGGAACATATGATAACACGGAAACTTATTTTTCGGCAAATATGACGCTTTAAGACCTCGTTGACTTGGAACTCAGTCAACGAAGACAAAAAACATCGACTGGGAGAAAAACATTGGTGTAGTCGAAAATTTTTTCACAGTGGTAGTGAGTGTGGCCTGAAGAACATGCAAAGAATCGTGAACGTTGGGGTGTGGTGGGGGGGGGGGGGGGGGTTGGGGTAGGTTGGGTGTAAATGTCTATTTCTCGGTTTTTCTTCAATATTCCGAAACCAGCGGCATCTAGAGAAAATGTTTCCTGGTACAAAATAAAAATACGTTAAGTTTCTTAGAAAAATGTTCTATTAATTTTTTGCTCTAGGAGTAACACTTCTGCATTGCAGGATATGCAAAAATCGCAGATTATTAAAAGTCGAGCGTTAATAGTATAAAGTAGATGTTTATTGTCAAATGTAAGTGAAGTGAGTTAAGAACAAATATTAAATGTTTGTACCACATCTAAGTGCAGTGGAACCACATTAGGTGGCAAATTGTGTTCTGGGCATGTAACAGGGTGGAAAAGTGGGGTGGACGTAAGAAGTGTTGGGAAGGTAGTTCACCAGATTGTGGTGGTGCACGTCCCTCCTTCACAGATCTGCAAAATGAAGAGCTACCGTACTACGTTACAAAAAGACAGCTACAGGATATTTCTCAAAGTTATACTGACCTTCCGCAGCTCACTTCTTGAATCACTGCAGACAGTGTGCATACACTCCCGTGTGTATGTGTGTGTTTGTATATGTTTGTCTGAGGGGCGTTTATCTTCAACTAACCGTGTCAGCGCTACATTGAATACAGACAATGATAGAAACGCTAGAAAGGCATATGAGCAGATTCTACGTGAATCACTGTACACTGTTCTACACTGCTACAGGGGAAATTGACTCTTAGTCAACCTGTAGCAGGCAGCTGCAGCGTTCTTCCGGGAAAGGCGACTTCCTCCACCACGAGTACCGCTCTCTTTTTCAGATTACAGACACACTATATCTCCCCAACGTATCCTTTCCAGTTCTTCCACGGAAGCAGACAAAATTACATCACAGAGCTCGTCTTTATTGGTCAGAAACAGTGTGTTGTGCTGCAGGTTGTACTGGGAAATAATTGTTAAAATATTCGAAACGTTGCGCCGTTTCGAAGTTAATTAGTGCTGAAGTTAGCCAATCAGGCCGTTGAGCGCGCTAGTTCAAGCCGCCCGCCACGTACACTTGTTCTCACAGGGCAGATGACAGAGCAGGAGACTGCTAAACTTTTGGTTCGGCTTCGATCCCTACTAACGTCCCGCGCCAATTTTTGTGTCACTCTTCTCTTAGGTTTTAGGAAATTAAATGCAGAACATGTTTGGCGACACCGTCTCTCGTTTGAATTTCCTCGTGCAACGGCCTGATTGACTAACGTCAACGCCAATTAACTCGGAAACGGCTCAACGCCTCGAATTTTTTTACGTACTTCTGGGTGCAAATCACCGTGCCACACTATTAAAAACGTTTCAGACTTTTTCTGACCATTCTGTATAGAACAATTATTTTCAGTTTGTTAAGTGATTACTTACTTTCAGTTGTTAAGTGAGCTTTTATGTAAAATACATTCCTATAAGCAGTAGCTAATAATTGTTTAATTTGCAAGTGTGATGTTGTCAGTGACCTACGTAGTGTTGATGGGAAATACACTGACAAGCCAGAATATTATGACCACTGCCCACTGTAAGTTTGGACACCTCATGGATGCGCTGTGGGCACGTGACGCTGTAAGCAAAGTATGTAAACTGTGCAGAGACGGATGGGGGATTACCTTAGTGAAGAAATGCGCTGCAGATGAAGAAATACACTGAGATAAGCGACTTTGCCAAATGGCAGATTATTGTTACGCAGAGCCTGTGAACGAGTACCTCGAAAACGACAAACCTAGTCGAATGTCCACCTGCTACTGTCGTGTGCATCTACGGAAAACGGTAGAAGGGCAATGAAACTACCACTAGGCGCCGAGTGGTTGTACGTTCCATAACTGTTCACAGAACGTGGGAATGGAGGCTTGTTTGCTCCGTAAAGTAGGATATATGGAAATCTGGGGCACCTCTGACGAAAGAGAACAGTGCCGATGGACGCACATGTGTTTCAAAAATCACCGTTTATTGCACATCGTTGAACAAGGGACTCAGCAGCAGACGACCGCTGCGTGTTCACGCATTGGCCCAACGAGACCGTCAGTTACGATTATAGTGGTCTCTGGATCATCGAGACTGAACCTTGTGTTACTGAAAACGTGTCGACTCGTCTGATGAATCATGGTCATATGCACAGACACAGTCATCGAGGCGAACGGCTGTTCGAAACGTACACCGCGCCACGGACGCAGGATGGTGGGAACAGTATTATGCCAAGTTAGACATTCTCCTGCACTTGCATGGGACCTGTGGTTGTAATCGCAGACACCAGGTCAGCTGCGGAGTACCCACATCTCTTCATTCTTGATATCTTCACTGACGACAGTGTCATCTTTCAGTAGTATAATTGTCCGTTTCTGGAACCAGAATCGTGCAACAGTGGTTCGAGGAGCACGATAGTCAAATCACATTAATCTCTTGCCACCAAGTTCGCCTGATGTGAATCCGATTGTTACCATGTACACTACTGGCCTTTAAAATTGCTACACCAAGATAAAATGCAGATGATAAACGGGAATTCATTGGTCAGATATATTATACTAGAAATGACATTTGATTACTTTTTCACACAATTTGGGAGCATAGATCCTGAGAAATCAGTACCCAGAATAACGACCTCTGGCCGTAATAACGGCCTTGATACGCCTGGGCATTGAGTCAAACAGAGCTTGGATGCCGTGTACAGGTACGGCTGCCCACGCAGCTTCAACACGATACCACAGTTCATTAAGAGTAGTGACTGGCCTATTGTGACGAGCCAGTTGTTCGGCCACCATTGACCAGACGTTTCCAATTGGTGAGAGATCTGGAGAATCTGCTGGCCAGGGCAGCAGTCGAACATTTTGTGTATCCAGAAGGGCCCGTACAGGACCTGCAACATGCGGTCGTGCATTATCCTGCTGAAATATAAGGTTTAGCGAGCCACGGGTCACAACAAATCTGAAATGTAACGTCCAATGTTCAAAGTGCCGTCAATGCGAACAAGAGGTGACCGAGACGTGTAACCAATGGCACCTCATACCATCACGCCGGGTGATACGCCAGTATGGCGATGACGAATACACGCTTCCAATGTGCGTTTACCGCGATGTCGCCAAACTCGGATGCGACCATCATGATGCTGTAAACAGAACCTGGATTCATTCGAAAAATTGACGTTTTGCCATTCGTGCACCCAGGTTCGTGGTTGAGTACACCATCGCAGGCGCTCCTGTCTGTGATCCAGCGTCAATGGTAACCGCAGCAATTGTCTCCAAGATCTGATAGATAGTCCATTCTGCTGCAAACGTCGTCGAATTGTTCATGCAGATGGCTGTTGTCTTGCAAACGTCCCCGTCTGTCGACTCAGGGATCGAGACGTGGCTGCGCGATCCGTTACAGCCATGCGGAAAAGATGCCTATCATCTCGACTGCTAGTGATACGAGGCCGTTGGGATCCAGCACGGCGTTCCGTATTACCCTCCTGAACCCACTGATTCCATATTCTGCTAACAGTCATTGGATCTCGACCAACGCGAGCAGCAATGTCGCGTTACGATAAACCGCAATGGCGATAGGTTACAATCCGACCTTTATCAAAGTCGGAAACGTGATGGTGCGCATCTCTCCTCCTTACACGAGGTATCACAACAACGTTTCACTCGGCAACGCCGGTCAACTGCTGTTTGTGTATGCGAAATCGTTTGGAAACTTTCCTCGTGTTAGCACGTTGTAGATGTCACCACGTTGTGTGAATGCTCTGAAAAGCTAATAATTTGCATATAACAGCATCTTCTTCCTGTCGGTAAAATTTCGCGTCTTTAGCTCGTCATCTCCGTGGTGTAGCAATTTTAATGGCCAGTAGTGTATATCGCTATGGAACGTCATCACCGCTTACATAAATCAGCGGTCAGTTATTCACGGGAATTGCATGACTTGTGCGTAGATACCTGCTGCCAAATAGCTCCACAAATGTAGCAACGAACTGTAGAATCGATGTTAGGCAGAATCGGTGACATATTGCATTACAATGATGGCCTAGCAAGCTATTTAGCAGGTGCTCATAATGTTTTGGTTCCTCAATGTAGATTGTATTGGTAAATGTGGTATCTTTCTGCTGTCTCTCGATCACAGCATATTGTAAACCTCTGTAACCATACTGTTGTCACTTGGTGGTGAATTAATGAATGACCAAAGAGCTACTGCACTTTCTCACCATTAATTGTGTTACTGGTCGACTGCATAAATTTCTTCCATTCAGAAATCGCTATCAGTTGTAGAGTGGGCTACACCGATTGTAGCCACTTATGACAGATCAACATTATACCTTGCAAGGTGGATGTCAGTGTGTCTAGCGGAATAGAACTGATAAAGCTTAGCTCTAGAGCAGTAATCGGTTGAAGTGCATTGCTTGGCTTGTGTCAGAATGTCTGACATCCCATAAAATCTAGGTGAGCTACTTCTGTTACAGTTGGGGATATTTTAAGCCTCTGGACCTGATCAGGTGTTGGGAGAGCTGAGGCTTGGGTGATGCATTTGACACCCTCAAGCTGGGAAAAGTATTTCAGCCATTGATAGTGGAGGCAATGAAATCGACGTTGTTGGATACAGATTAATAGGATATTACACTTGGGGCAGTCTCTTCAGTGTGGGAGATAGCTGACAGTTCCAGCTGTTTAGCTTTTTTCCATAACAGCTCATTCAAAAACTGCTAATAAATACTATCTTAAAAACTGAAAGTAATTCCACTAAATATAAACTAGCTCAATTAAGTTATTTTATCTACACACTTGAGAGAACGTGACAGGATATGCTTGGGAGATATAGCCTGTCTGTAAACTTAAAAAGCTAGCAACAATATTGTGGGAGAAGTGGCCATTCCTGGAAGAACGCTACATTTCAGCAAAGGATGACTAAGAATCAATTTCCCTCTAGTATAGTAGAACAGTGTGCAAAGATTTACGAATATTCTGGCAATATGATTTCTTACGTTAGTGTAATTAGTAATTCATGTCTGTATTCCATGTAGCGTTAAAGCACTTTATGGAAAACAAACACCCTTTGGCTTATCTGCACACTGTGTCACCAGTGATTCATAGACTGGGTTGTGGAAGGATCGGTGTGATTTTATGAAACACGCTGAAGTTGCTTTTTGTGACGTAGTGCGGTAAATAGAATGGAGAACTAGCCTTTATTTTCGATACCTTTGAAGGAGGGAAGTGCACGACCACAACCCAGCAAATTTTCTTCCCTCACAGACATTAACTCCAACCGTTCCTTTCCCATCTGTTACAACCCCAGAACATAATACATAGTTTAATGCGGTTCTACTGCATTTAGATATGGTACAAACATTGATTATTTGGTCTTAACCCATTTTATTTGATAATATACATTAATTTTATAGCATTAAAGCACTGCTTTCAATAGCTTTCATTCTTTTCAACGTGGTAACTATTAGAGATAGAATAAATGAATAGGACCTTTTAGGTAGGAAATTTAATTTCGTTTATTCTGTGCTGGGAAACATTTCCACTAGAAGGTGCAGTTTTCGTAACTGTCAAGAAAAATTTAAAAGAGAAACCTTAAACCACCCCCTCCCATTGTTCACACCTCAGCTTCCAGTATATTTAGTATATTATTCATTATTCACACTGCAGAGAAATTTGGAACTGCACTAATTTTTTCCCTTATTTTTCATTCTCACTGGACTTTTAGCGGCAAAGTTCCAGACAATAAATCCAAACATTTCGGGTACGAATCTCATTTAATCCTAGGATTTTCACCTGTTACTTATCACTTTTTTCACCTCTGGAAATGTCTGTTTATGTGAAAAACGCAGCGTTGCATTGTGGTTCAGAATCTGCATAAAACTGCTGGCGCACAAGTAAGGGGCTGGATAAGTCAGTTCTAAGGGTAGAGGAAGGCACCGGCCTACCACCACCAACAGGACCATGCACTGTAGTGTTCAAATAAATCTTTAGTTTGATGAATGCGCTACTTTGACTACTGCATGCACTAACGAATATTGTTACAAACCAGTGTTTAGATTTTTGCCAGGTAAGTGATCGTTTATGACTGTTGTCGTCTAATTGGCCTGTTACCTAGCACTGTTTGTCCAGTAGCTTGTGCTTCTCTAGTTTTTACGTTCGTTAGCCTTCCTTCATTGATTGTACCCAAGAACAGACACATCTTCATTTTTTAAAATTTTTTATTTGGATTTAAATTGGATTAGATTAATACTTTTTCCATACATGGTGAACACGAAACTTCGTAACGATGTGGGAAGTGTCAGTAAAACAGAATGTTTCATTACCTGGCACAATTAATTTTTTTAAATCATTTTAAAATTATATAAAATTATTTAAAAATTCATAGATTGAATAGTAGGAGAAATTCTTTTAATTTGCTTTTAAATGATGGTAGGCTATTTGACAGAGTTTTGATGCTATTTAGTAAGTGATCAAAGACTTTTGTGGCAGCACAATGCACCCCTTTCTATGCCAAAGTTAGATTTAACCCAGAATAGTGAAGATATGCCTTTCTCCTAGTTTTGTAGTTTTGAACTTCGTTATTGTTTTTGATATGGGATGGATTATTAATAGCATAGTTCATAAGTGAGTATACATATATTTCGAAGCTACTGTGAATATTCCTAGGTCCTTAAATAAATGTCTGTAAGATGATCTTGGATGGGCTCCAGCTGTTACTCTGACTACGCAATTTTATGTAATGAATACGTTTTCCTTAATAATGAAGTATCTCAAATATACCATACGAAAATATTGTATGAAAATAGGTATAATAGATATTTTACTGATATATTTATGTCAAAAATTTGCAATATCCCTAATATTGATCTCAAACATTTCAGCTGATCATCAATGTGTTTCTTCTGATTGAGTCTCTAACCAGTGGACACACCCAAAATTTTGAATATTCTGCCTTAGCTACAGGCTTCTATCCTAAGTCCATATTTATTAATGGTGTTGTGCAATTTACTGTAAAGAGCTGTATATGCGGTGTTTTCCCAAAATTTTGTGAGAGTCCATTTGCAGAGAACCACTTCATAATTCTCTGAAAGATATTGTTCAAAATTTCCTGAGCTAATAAATTCTTGTTTGGTTTATGTGATAATTACAATTGTGTGTCCAGCAAAAACAACTAGCTTTGTGGCAACTAGCTAGTGGCAAGTCATTAACATATATTAAAAACAATAAGGGACCCAAGGCTAAACCCTCTGGGAGCCCATTCTTGATACCTCTCCAGCTTGAGGAATCTGCTGATATTTGTGCTCCATGTGACCTGTCTATTTCAGCCTGCAGCACTCTTCCAGTTAAACGTGAGTTAAATTATTTGTGCACTATCATACTTTTACCAAAATACTTAAGCTTATCTAGAAGAATTCCATGATTTACACAGTGAAAAGCCTATGAAAGATGGATAATGTTTGGTTATTCAGAGCATTTAATATTTGATCAGTGAAGATGTATATAGCATTGTCTGTTGAAAAGCCGTTCTAAAAACCAAACTGACATTTTATTAGTACTTAGTTTTTACAAATATGTGAAACAACTCTTGAATAATTACTTTTTTAAGAATTGGATAAACCAGTGAGAAATGGGATTGGGTGGCAGTTGTTGGCATCAGACAGTCCCACATTTTATACAATGGTTTAACAATAGCAAATCAGGAAAATGCCCTGTTTTAGTGAGCTGTTACATATGTGACTGAGAATCCTGGACACAAGCTTCTAGTTTTCTGTAGGAAATGGCAACAATTCTGTGTGAGCTTTTACCTTTGATCGAGTTTATTATTTTCCTCATTTCAGAAGAATAGGTGGGTCGAATTTCAATATTATCAAATTGTGTGGGTATTGCCTCTTCCATATATAACACTGCCATTTCTAATGAACACCCAGATCTCATTTTCTCTGCAGCAATTAAAAAAGTTATTAGTAAAATATTTTTAGCTTCTGACTTTTTGTTAATAATCTTTTCATCCTGTTTGAGGGTAATATGGTCATCCTGAACTCTTAGTTTCCCTGCCCCCTTCCAAAAATATTCGAAATTGTTTTAATTTTATTATCAGAGATTCTAAGTAGAGACATAATACACATACTCTTGGACATTTTAATAACTTTTCGTACTACAGTACAGTAGTTATTACAACATCTGACTCTTTCTGGATCATTACCCTTTCTTGCCATTAGATACATTTCTTCTTTTTAGTTACAAAAACTTTTATCCCTTTAGTAAGCTCTGCTTTAGATGCGTTTTGTTATTATTATATCTCGCAATTTTCTTAGGGAAACAGTTTTCAGATATACTCACAAACATATCATGACACAAGCTGTATTTTAAATTAGCATCAGGTTTCCAGTGGACCACATTCCAATGTAACTGCTGCAAGTTTTCTCTAAAATTTGCAGTTGTTAAATCATTAACTAAATGTACCATTTTGGAGGACAGTTTTGCATTTCTGTCTGAAGCTATGTCATATTCTGCAATTATCGGTGCAACATGATCAGAAAGACCATTCTTAACCAGGTAATTGTGTATTTGATTAAATTTATATCTCAGTCTGGTGTTTCGCTGTACTACCTGAATAGGAAAATAAATAACTGATGTCAAATTGAAAGAACTGTGTAATACATCATGTTCATTCTTCTTATCAAACACTTTCAGAAAAATCTACATTCAATCAACCAAAATTGTAATGTGCTTCCCTCTGACAGATAGCACAACAAAGAATACATATTTTTCAGAAATAACTGAAAATTTTCCACGGGGACCTATTCACTATTACAATTGTAAGAGAACCAATATATTTAGTTTAAGCTCGCAGACACATGCTTCTAGATGTTGCTCTAAATATTTCTTTTTTATTTTCTAAATTTTTTACACTTTTAACATATGTGAAAACTTTTCCTTTTTCTTTATAGCCTCCATTTACACGTACTGAAAGCTTATATCCACTTACATTTACCGTTTCATATCTATAACTAAATAATGATCAGGCAAACATAATGCATCTGTTATATCCTCAGTTTCTAAATCTATCAAACAAATAAGAGACTCATCTGCTTCCTTTTTTTATCCTCTAATATTCTGAAGCAGTATACTGACATTATTTTCACTTTATTTTTACAATAATCTTGTGATTATTTAACATGTTCAGTATCTGTCTGTCTCAGCTTCTTTTTAAGACAAATTGGTTTCATTGTTGAATCATTGGAATGAAGGTACTACCATGAGTTTTAGTGCCCACCTCCCTTAAAGATTTTGCTATCAACTCATCCAATTTACCCTCCCCTTTTCCACTGAGATGCAGGGCATGCCTAGTGGAAGCCCACCTACCAAGAGCATCGACAGAGACCAAACCGCTATCCGCCCAGTAGATGCCTGAAGCAGCAGCCTTCTAACTCTATACAGATCCTTGCACAGCTGTTCTACTGGAGACGATCACAGAGCATGGAAACAGGTAACAAACCGCCATTTGTATGGGTCATTGCCGAAACTATTTTTACCAGGCCACCCACAATATCGTAGCGCGGATCCCTGTCACTACTGTTTCCTGCTCCACATACTATCACAACATGATCCTGCTTTGTAAAGCCCTTGCACGAGGATCATACATCCTCTACTGCTTGGCTAACACATTCACTGGGCTTGAAAAATTTTGTGATCTGGTACCTGCCTCCAAATTTTTCCTGCAAAATCAGGTGCACACCTCTACCATGGCTACCTCCTAGCTACAGAACTTTCCACCTACTTTCTACTGTTTCTGAAACAGTTGCTTTCCTAATCTACATCTAAATCTACATGGATACTCTGAAAATCAAATTTAAGTGCCTGGCAGAGGGTTCATCGAACCACCTACACAATTCTCTATTATTCCAATCTCGTATAGAGCGCAGGAAGAATGAGCACCTATATCTTTCCGTACGAGCTCTAATTTCCTTTATTTTACCTTGGTGATCGTTCCTCCCTGTGTAAGTCGGTGTCAACAAAATAAATTCGCATTCGGAGGAGAAAGTTGGTAATTGGAATTTCGTGAGCAGATTCCGTCGCTACGATAAACGCCTTTCTTCTAATGATGTCCATCCCAAATCCTGTATCATTTCTGTGACACTCTCTCCCATATTTCGCAATAATACAAAACGTGCTGCCTTTCTTGAACTTTTTCGATGTACTCAGTCAGTCCTATCTGGTAAGGATCCAACACCGCGCAACAGTATTCTAAAAGTTGACGGACAAACATAGTGTAGGCAGTCTCCTTAGTAGGTCTGTTACATTTTCTAAGTGTCCTGCCAATAAAACGCAATCTTTGGTTAGCCTTCCCCACAACATTTTCTGTGTGTTCCTTCCAATTTAAATTGTTCGTAACTGTAATACCTAGGTATTTACTTGAATGTCTGTTGGGTATTAACTACACCTACGTCTGCTTGAGTCGCTACCTTATTCAACTGAGGTAGCAAGACCAATCTGTTTTTTGTGCCAGTGATAAGACTACCAGGTACTTTTCCCTTTCTGTGGCCCCTGTTCCCTGAGACCACTTCCACTTCCCACTTGTCTTCACACTTGTCCCCCCACCATCCCCCCCCCTCTCCGTAACCTCAACAGTTCCTCCCTAGCACTACCCATTTCAGCCTTAAGAGCTCACATCTTCTCTTCCTTTTCAGCTATTTTTCTGCCCATTGAACATACTTTGCAACATCATGGAAGAATCTCATTTACGAGTACTTCTCCAAGTCCCATGCCACTATATTCCCCCCCCCCCCCTCCCCAGTGCAACCATCACTCACAAAAGCTGCATAGAACTTCAGAACTAACTTTCCTACAGCACCTCAAACGCTTCGTCCACCTGGTTGTTTACAAATTTATTTACGAAATTTAGCTAAATAATAATGATAATAATCTATTAACCACAGATCACGGGAGACGATGAAGTTATATACGGCACAAATATATGTACGTACTAATAATACAGTAACGGAATGAGATTAAAACTATGTTAAAAAGCTAAACTTGCACACCTGAAAAAATGCCTAAAATAGTGTTAGTGCGATGCGTACTTTATTTAATTTCAAAAGAAATAAAACATAAAACTTTTAATCTTTAATTTTCCGAGTAGATAACGCTCTCTGGAAATGTGTGAAACGAAAAGAGCTAACTTCTACACTCATTTGCTGCACAGAAGTCTTAAGTTTTTGTAAATCTACGTCTGGATTATGTGAATAACAGCTTTAAGTTGTTCGAGATAGGGTATTATACTTGTGAGCACAAACGTTTATTGTTTATTCCTTATCACAAACGCTGATAAGTGTATCAGAACTTCCCTTTGAACGTTTGCTCACCATGTATGACCATTTCCAATTCATTCATCTCTGGTGGACGAACGTGTTTCGTAAGCCTTGTTTTCGTTATTTCATTAATGAACTACGTCTTCCATGTATCATCTGTATAATTTCGCCATAATTATGTGGACGGAATTCATATACAAACTACTTACACATTGATTATGGTGTCTGTTGCTAAATGCGGTCAGTTAAAAATTAACAAGTGCTGTAATGAGCCATAATTAAATTTAGAAACGAAAATAAACACACTGCGTATCTTGTGAGTGACACTTATTTAAATTACATATCATATGTCTTCCTTAATAAAATAAAACCGTATGTGAATTATGGGCTAGTTGACGAGAAACCATTTTAGTTCGGCCTCAAATTTAGTTTTTCGACGTAACAAGTAATTTGTGTCTTTCAGTAAACAATTAATGCGTCGTTCTCTTAGTAACAAGTACCTATGCCCGCTCGGTTAGCCGTGTGGTCTAACGCACTGCTTTCAGCACGGGAAGGCGTGCCGGTGCCCGGCACGAATCCGCCCGGCGGATTAGTGTCGAGGTCCGGTGTGCTAACCAGTCTGTGAATGGTTTTTAAGGCGGTTTTCCATCTGTCTCGGCGAATGCGGGCTGGTTATCCTTATTCCGGCTCGGTTACACTCGGTCGGCGATTGCTGCGCAAACACTTTCTCCACGTACGCGTACACCATCATTACTGTATCACACAAACATTGGGGTTATAGTCGTCTGGTGTGAGACGTTCCCCGGGTGGTCCACTGGGAGCCAAACCGCACAATAGCCCTGGATTCGGTGTGGGGTGGCGGTGGGGTGAGTGGACTTGTGTAGCCTGTCGTGCGGTTGTGAACCACTAGGGTCTACGTGCTACGGCGGGGACGAAGCCTCGCCGTCGTTTCTAGGTCCTCAGTTCCATACAATACAATACAATACAACAAGTACCTACACTGAAAAGTAACAAAGATCGTTTCTCCCCCTGGAATTCTGTTTGTGAATATAGAAAATTTTTTAAGTTTTGGTAGAGCGTTACTGAATAAATTCACCAAATAATATAGTGATTACGGAACTTAAGTTAAAATGCGTATTTCCATGGAGACGCACTGGCGAAATAAGTAATATTGGTTATTACCTAACATTCTCATTGCTCCGTTCCAAGCAGTAAACATTTTCTTTTGCGAGACTGCAGCCACCACGAACTAAAACACCTTAAGAATTTAACATGTAGAGAAATGAAAATCTCATTAACATATTGATTTTTCCGATGAAATTTTCTCGCGCTATCACCTTCGTAACGGCTACCAAAGGCTTGCATCAATAATTTGAAAATAAAAACAAAGTGTACCTGTCTTCCAATCGAAGGCTGCTTTAGACATGTTGTAAGTAGGCTGCTTAGGTTTTTTTATTGGTAACGCCACCTCTGTATGAAAATCACTGGCTGTGCTGTGTGCAGTCTGTGGCTGCTTTGCATTGTTGTAATACTCGCCATTGTAGTGTTAGGCAGCTGGCTGTGAACAGCGCGTAGCGTTGCGCAGTTGGAGGTGAGCCGCCAGCAGTGGTGGATGTGGGGAGAGAGATGGCGGAGTTTTGGAATTTGTCATGAACTGCTGTATATATATATATATATATGATGATATCAAGGTAAATACATTGTTTGTTCTCTATTAATATCTTTCATTTGCTAACTATCCTTATCAGTAGTTAGTGCCTTCCATAGTTTGAATCTTTTATTTAGCTGGCAGTAGTGGCGCTTGCTCTATTGCAGTAGTGGGAATAACCAAGATTTTTGTGAGGTAAGTGATTTGTGAAAAGTGCAGGTTAATGTTAGTCAGGGCCATTCTCTTGTAGAGATTATTGAAAGTCAGATTGCGTTGCGCTAAAAATATTCTGTGTCAGTTTAAGCACAGTAGTGTACTATTATTAAAAGGGGACGTTTCACATGTCGACTCGTAGCCTAGGATACCTCACTGGAATCTTCTGATTTTTTCTTGTAGTTTGTGTAATTAGTGTAGATTTTGTTTATTGCTAGCGCGTAATTGTAGAGAGAATCTCCTTTGTAGTTGCAGTCTTTCATTGTGGTACAGTAAAACAGGTGTGGCACGCATGTAGATTTGCACCAAGTATTTCGCAGCTGCAATTAACTAGATATTATTTTCAGTGCTATGTTAATGTGTTCCCCTATTTTTGCTCTTCAAATTGTGTTTTTCTGTGTTGTCGTGTGAAATATTGTGACAATAATGGCGTGTGAAAAACGTAATACTAGGCTTCAAAGTAAACTGAGAAATGACAGTGAAAACGAAAGCAGTGTGTTAGTGCCACCGAGTAATGAATTAACGAATGATCAAAGTAGTAATTTGGTAATTGTGCATAGGGAAATGGAGCGGGCGGCAAACAATGGCGTAGACAGTGAAACAATTAGTGTGCAGGGAAGCATTATCGATCGGTCGGTCGACAACAGCCCGCTTCAGGAATCAGGAATGACAGGACACAATTTTGCAAATATTGTAGACTCAGGTTTTGGGTCCTCACCGTTTTCTCAAATGAGTCAAGACACATTTTCTGCTTGTCAAAATGTGAATGTTCACGGTGAAAATGCACTGCAAAAAAGCATAGAGAAACAGATTCCAGACACTAATACATTATTATTGCAATTAATGCAACAAATGGGACAAAATCTTCGAAAGTTAGACACAGTGGAACAAAATCAGAGACAAACACAGCAAAAGCTTGAAAAATTAGACACAATGGAACAAAATCAGAGACAAACACAGCAAAAGCTTCAAAAATTAGACACAATGGAACAACACCAGAGACAAACACAGCAACAGTTAGACGCAATGGAACAAAAGCTTCAAAAGTTAGACTCAGTGGAAAATAGGCTTGAACAAACACGTGAAGATTTAACTACCGAGTTACATAACATTGAATCGAAATGTCAAAAAGTCTGTAATGATGTAAAAACACAAATTTGTGAGCATTTTCAACCTATTTTTTCGCGGCATGAAAATGCATTACAGAATCACGAAGCAGCCATAAAAGAACTGCAAATTATTGCTAATGAAAATCATGAGACCTTGCAAGCTAAAATTGACGCAGTTGCATCTACCGATTCGGTTACGCAACTTGCAAAAACCCAGGAAAACTTAAAGGACACAGTAGAAAGACACATGGAGGAAATTAGTACATTATCAGAGAAAGTAGTTGAACTTTCGGATCAGCTAAATAATTTATTTACGAAGGTAGATGATAATCTGAATGACACAAAACCGGTAGTCTTTAATGACACAGAAGAGAGCGAACAAATTAAGAAACTGAAACAAAATCTGAATCAAATTAATACGCAACACCAAGTAGAAATCCGGGAAGTACAAGATCAGCTGACACAGGTAATACAAGAATTACGTATTTCAGAGGACACTCGCGCTCCAACACGGGAAGAGGGACATAGAAATACGGAACAACCACAAAATAATAACACAGGACACTTCGGAAATTATGAAAGAAATTGGCAAGGCGCATTGGATTTTGAGATGGAACCGCCGACACGACGTAACAGTGACCGATATGCGACTCGCCGACACGATGATTTTGACTATAAGCTGTTCATTACTACACGTAAATTCAAAACGTTTAAGAATTCTGCCAACGACATTCATCCACAAGCGTGGCTTCATCAATTCTCTCATTGTTTTCCTCCCAACTGGTCGTTAGAGCACAGATTAGAATTTATGTGTGGCTATTTAGAGAATGAACCAGCTGTAAGAATGCGATCGGTCATTCACGATTGCCACAGTGAAGGAGAATTTTACCATGCCTTCCTCTCAGCATATTGGTCTCAAGCCACACAAGACCGAGTAGAACATGGCATCATAATGATGAAACATTTCGAACAATCTGAATTCTCCAGTCTTGTGAAATATTTTGAAGACATGTTGCACAAGAATCAGTACCTGTCAAACCCATACAGCCCCTCAGAACTCATCCGCATTTGCTTAATCAAATTACCTGAACATTTACGACATATTATTTTAGCAGGACGTTGCAAAGAAGATATTGAGGCTTTTCACGGACTGTTACAAGAACTGGAAATTGACACTGACAATCGCGGAACGCGAGAACAGGAGCACAACAGTTACAGATCACATCCGTCACAATTCCGCGATGACAGAAATAATATACGACAAGGCTATTCTTTCAACGTATATCGTGACCGAAACAGACACCACCCGTATGACAACCGTTGGCAGAGTAGTAATAATTACAGGGAAAGATCACCTCTCTGCGGTAATGACTATCACAGAGACAATCAGAGAAACAGACAATATGGGAACCAAAACAATTATTATCAAGGGAGACAGAATAACTTTAGACGCAACGGTCCAGCGCGCAGTTACGATTCAGGGAGAAATTCTCCACCACTTAACCGACAAGAAAGAAACTACAGGAACTACCGACATGACGACAGACGATGTGATCGTAACGACAGACCTGAATTGCATCAGAACTGGCGGGATTTAAACAGGGCAGGGCCCTCTCGTCAAAGTGAATTTGTAGAAGTTAGGTCTCCTAATCCCAATAACGGCGCGCGCCAACAAAGAGACAGACAATGACTCGCACAAGCAGGCAGCCGCGTGCGCCCGCTGGCTCCGAGAAAAATAACATAAGAACATAAGACGCTAGGCTTGAGAAAAGATTTAGCATTCCTCACCGACGTATAAACATGACAATTGCTTTGAAGTTGAAACTCTGTGCACTAGGAAGAGTAAAGGTTTACACCACATTTCACATGTAAAACCGTTTATTGAAAGATAATCTGCTTTTTAACTTTGTCTTTGCCATAAAACGTTGCACTTCACATTTCTAGTATGCATTGTCAGACTTAGAATCTGTTAACATGCAACACTGTTTCAAGTTAAATATTCAGTCAAGAACCAAGAGAACTTATTTAAACAGAAATTACGAATGCATTGTTATTGTGAACAGACAACACAGTGTTATTGTGTGTGTGCATTCTTGCTTGTTTGTCGCACGATTACGTAACGACTATAAGGCACACATACTTAGAACATTTACTAGTACTGTTAATGAGATTTTAATGCAACATTTTGGTTTACTTGAAAATACATTCTGAATTTAAAGTGCTTTCTGAGAGATACTAGATGACACAGTGGTTAGTTTATGTGACAACTACACGGTTTTATCACGACGCTACTAATGAGTGACAATTTGCAATGTTGCTTTTGCGGTGTTTCTGTTTTACATCTGCACAGTTTTCTGAATTCTTTTGGAAAGAAAAACATGTTTTAGTAGTAACTTTTGTGGTATAGCAACAATGAGACAGCCTTTTTCGTGGCACAACAATACGTTACAGTACAGTACTTTCTTCATCACAACAATAAGCGTAATAACTAAGATATCTATTCGCAAAGCATTTCATTTTTGTGTATCGTGAGGTAAGTACATTGACTTATGCAGAACTTAGCTTTCGGAGGACGATAACTACGACACTTCCACAGAGGTTATCTTACAACATGACGCACAGTTTAGCGCTACAGTACACGCATTTGAGTGATTAATTTTGTACTTAAAACATTTATTTTTAAAGATATTTGAAGTACAATGATACAAGGGTTTTCCGTGATATATTTCATTCCATTGCTGTAATCTGTAACACCTGAGGGTATTATTCATTTATCCTCAGGGGGGTACACGCTTACTTTGTGTACCATGTGTGTGGCAACCACAAGGAACCCTAGCTAATATGGTATTTGCTTATACAACTTTACACATCGGTACCATATTTCTCTAACACACAAATTACACAGCTATCTGATTATTTACCTGAGAGAAACAAACATTATTTTTTTACTACATCAGTGACAGATGTTTACGTAATTACACAGTTCGATAATTTCACACTTACGAAATTGTATTTTGTCTGTACTTTGTAAACTGTTCATATTTTTTCGGAACCATTGTGATACTATGAGAGCTTTGAATGATGTATTTGGTTTGGGATCACGATTTTTAAAGTACATTTGAGGTAGATGACACTATTGAAATGAGCAGAGAATTTTTTTTAGGTTTTGAAATTATTGGAGGAAGCTACGACGATTTTGAGAATTGACTGAGATGTTATGATATTATTACGATGACGATATGTACTATGCTGTTGAGATATGTTTATGATCAATAAGATAATGCTACCGTATATGAGGAATAAGAAGTATGTTGGAAACCAAGAATCGTACTTTAAGAGTTATGAAATGTGTGTAAATGTGTGACTGTATCACAATGCTGACGAATATTTTTTTTGGACAGTTATATTTATAGGATTTTGTTTCTACAGATTTGCAACGCTAATTCTTGACCTGTGAAATATTTTTATATGAGACTGCCACTGTAGCGGAAACTGCTGTCGTAAATATTTCCGTACGAAAGTTAAGTGACCACCTGCACGTAATGCGTCACGGGCACCCAGCTGTGTCAGACGCCTGCAGAAAAAGCCATTATTGTGAGCCCTTTTCAGCGGCACAGGTAAAAAAAAAAGGGGGAGGCCATTATCCTCGCTATTGACGTTCCTTTGTAGAGAGCATCGCAAAAACGACACGGTCGAACTTGAAAACATATGTTGACACTGTGGAGCTCTTAATTTATGATATTTACAGAAATGCCTAATGAAATGACGAGAAATATTTTTACATCTGCACACCTGATTATGACAAGCGTCTTTCTACGAGAGTTGAGAGAATGTCTAGTAACTTATGAAATGTCACATGACTATTGAATGATATTTTTATGCTTTGGTTTGCATAATTGCTTATTTCATTTGATATCTAGTTTCTAGCTGCACTGCAGCATTGGTTAAAATAAAATTTTATAGATGTACTAATATAAATATTTTCTGTCTACAGATCGAGTAAATAATAATTTTTTTTAAAAAAATGAGGGAGCACAAAAAGACATTTACCTTCACAGGAACTGCAATCATAGTTTTCTTTTCAAGTGCTTGTTAATTTCTTTTGTAGAATAAATTGTGATGCATCACTCTAGTGTTAAGATGTGACATAGGTATTAGACATGGCCATTTTTAGTGTAATACTTTTTCTGCTTGAACTTTGTCATGTTTGGGTATAAGTTATGCTGTTTGCCAGGCATAGTGCTACTGAATTTTAATTTGTGTTACTCTGCTAAGCCAGATTTATTTTTCTTGTTTGCTGCACATTGCCTTATATTAGTCGTAATATTGCAATTGCTTCGCTAATTTCTAAAATGCTGCTTCCTTTGCAAATCTGCACTTTTTTGTCATTGCTGTTTGCGTTAATTGTTTTATGTGCTGCTGCATTGCCTCGTCCCTTAGTTTAGCATCTGAGCTCAGTAGATTTAAGTTAGCTTAAGAGGGGGTAGACTATATAAGAAACTAGTTGTGATGAATGGAAAGAAATGCATTGAAGGTATATGAAAACGTTTTGGGCCAAAATGAGTATTGTACAATGATCCGTAATTATTTTGAAAGAAATATGAACAGAGTAGAGAAAGCAGGTATTGATAGGACTTTTCGGAAATAATGAGGAACGAAGGGAGATCTCCGAGAAGTAAAGAAAGTTTTGTTTGCAAAATACTGCAGTAAAAGAAACCCTGTCCTTTCCTTGTGTTATCCCACTATGTGTTTGTGTACCCATGTGTATTTGTTTTCTTCCTGTCTCTGTGTACTGTTTCATAGAATTTTTTTTCTCTTCTAATACTAAGCTAAATTCACTATGATGAGGAATACTGTTATCCTCAAATATAATTTGCATTAATAATATGTTATTTTCTTTGTAAAGATGTTTAGACATTATTTATTGTGTTTTGTTTTAATGCTCATGTGTGAAGTTGATGTTTCAAAATTTATTCTGATCTTTATGTATGTACTTATGTCATTATTTTTGTAACACTGATGTATATGTTTATTTCTATTCTATTGTAAAACCTGTACTACAAATGTTATCTGTATTGTTATGTTCTTTAATGATGTATTTTGTACCTTTGTAATCGTACTCTTATAAAATTGTAATTGACACCAGTTCATCATATTATTAACTTGTAAGTTACATTTCACTGCACACGTTTCTGTTGGTCATAGTATATGGACAATATGTGAGAAGTAGGGACTGTTAGTGTTTGCACGTGTGTTAATAATTCAGCAAGGGACTGGATAACAGCATTGCTGGTTCTAAGGACAATTAAAAAAAAAACTTTGTGAGTGCACAAGTGGTGGTTTATGGACTTGCTATATTGTCCGCAAGACTCTTCGATGGTGATTGTGCACCTGCACATTTGCAACAGATGGCTGCTGGCCGTCTCTACAAGGACTACAGTGGGTCTGCACCTTTGATGACCCACCAATACCATTATTTCTACAAGGACTGCAGTGAGTCTGCACCTCTGGTGGCCCATCAATACCGTAATCTCTACCAGGACTACTGTGGGTCTACTCTGTGATGACCTACGTACCAATATTCTTCAACTTCGACTGACTCTACTGTGGGTTTGCTCTGTTGTGGCCCATTACCTATCTGCATGTCAAGAGTCAGCACCGTCTTTCCGTTGGAAGGACAACACTACTTCTTCAAGACTGCATGGAAATCCACTACTTCCGTGTGCATTTTCTTTTACTGCTCAGACTTTGAGAAAAACACTGATATTTTACTGTGATGAACGATTAGGACTGTCTTTATGGACTGTGAGAAAGTTTAGCTTTTGACCAACATTGTATCAATAAGTGTGTGCATTTGATTTCTTTGTTATTGTAATTATGAAAAATTTTTTTCAAATCTGTATTGGCCACTGCCCAAACCAATTTGTAAAATTTTTTTGTGGGAAGCATGGGGCTATGTAAGTAGGCTGTTTAGGTTTTTTTATAGGTAACGCCACCTCTGTATGAAAATCACTGGCTGTGCTGTGTGCAGTCTGTGGCTGCTTTGCATTGTTGTAATACTCGCCTTTGTAGTGTTAGGCAGCTGGCTGTGAACAGCGCGTAGCGTTGCGCAGTTGGAGGTGAGCCGCCAGCAGTGGTGGATGTGGGGAGAGAGATGGCGGAGTTTTGGAATTTGTCATGAACTGCTATATATATATATGATGATATCAAGGTAAATACATTGTTTGTTCTCTATTAATATCTTTCATTTGCTAACTATCCCTATCAGTAGTTAGTGCCTTCCATAGTTTGAATCTTTTATTTAGCTGGCAGTAGTGGCGCTTGCTCTATTGCAGTAGTGGGAGTAACCAAGATTTTTGTGAGGTAAGTGATTTGTGAAAAGTACAGGTTAATGTTAGTCAGGGCCATTCTCTTGTAGAGATTATTGAAAGTCAGATTGCGTTGCGCTAAAAATATTGTGTGTCAGTTTAAGCACAGTAGTGTACTATTATTAAAAGGGGACGTTTCAATGTTAGTGGTTTATTAGACATGGTGCTACTGGTGGTGTAATATTCTTGGATTCCTATGAACTACGGTATAACTTCACATTCTCAACGTATCACTTTTTTAAGCTTAGGTAGTGATTTCTATAATTGACAACAGAAATCTCTAAAGTGTCACATTTACAGAAACCTCATCACAACGATTAGTTATACCGCAGAAACCCCCGTCACCTGCCCCAAACGAAAAGGTTTTGTCAAAGCATATCGTTATACCATAACAAAGAATAGATCGGGAAAAAAGTTGCAGTTAGAGATGCAGTACTAAGTCAAATCGGAGATTATGTAGAAAGAAGTCGGCTTTGACATTATTTCAATAACCACTCGAGCACTCGTCTGAATAGGAAAGTCGCCGGGCATTCGTGCCACGCTCCTTCAGTTTCAGTGTCCAGATCGTTAATTAGGGCCAGCCGTTCTGGCCGAGCGGTTCTAGGTTCTTCAGTCAGGAACCACGCGACCGCTACGGTCGCAGGTTCGACTCCTGCCTCGGGCATGGATGTGTGTGATGTCCTTAGGTTAGTTAGGTTTAAGTAGTTCTAACTTCTAGGGAACTGATGACCTCAGATGTTAAGTCCCATAGTGCTCAGAACCAGTTGAACCATTTGAACTGTTAATTAGGCTGACAGTTCGCAACCTGGAAAAAAGAGCTAGCTTTAATACAGCAGGATATCACATTGTCTAGAGGAAATTCTAAACCACAGTAAGTAATTACTATGTAATTGGCTGAAATCTATCGATTTGTTTATGACCCCAGAGAATGTGAAGATAAACTATGTCGTTCTAAGTGGACGATTTCCCTGGAAATATCTCAGATACAATACATTGATTTGATTGGTTCCAGTCACAGACATTTTTGCTTTGTGGTGTTAACGTATGCACTTCGTTTGAGGGGCCATCGTCAAGTAGTGAAAGAGTGCATTGTTGCTACTAGGAAGTGTTGGATACTGAAAACCACAAATCAAATGACGAAATAATACTACGAGGTTGGGAACTTTAATAATGGCAACCATTTATTTACAGCTCGTACAAAATACATACTTTCAAAGTTTCACTGACCTTCAAAGTAGTCACCAACACTGTGTATAATCCGTTGCCAGCGATGTGGAAGTCTAAGGATACTCTTAGCAGTGCCAGTCGTGTTGACAGTTCGAGCGGCGCGGTCTACTGCCCGACGAATTTGTAGCAGTTCTGAAGCGAATGCCGTGAAGTGTTATCCTTCAGTTTAGTAATCGAGTTGAACTCACAAGAGCTTCAGTCAGGGAAGTGCAGTAGGTGGTATAGCACTTAGCAGCCCCATCAGTCAAACAAATCAGTAACAGCTTGCCCTGTACGTGCTTGATCATTGCCCTGCAAAATGATGGTCAGGTCATGCAGAAAGTGTCATCACTTCTGTCTTTAAACTGGTCGTAGGTTGTCTTGCAAAAATGAACAGCATAGAGACAGAAGCGATGACACTTTCAGCAGGACCCGACCATCATATTGCAGGACAATGCTCAAACACGTACAGTGCAAGCTGTTACTGATTTGTTTTACTGATGGGGCTCCTAGGTGGTATATCACCTACTCAACTCCCTTGACTTAAGCCGCCATAAGTTCAACTGGATTTCAAAACTGAAGGAAACACTTCACGGATTTCGCTTCAGAGCTGCTACAAATTCGTCGGGCAATAGACGGCGCCGCTCGAACTGTCAACACAACTAGCACTACTAAGAGTATCCTACCACCTCCACATTGCTACCAACGGGTTATATAGAATGCTGGTGACTACTTTGAAGGTCAGTAAAACTTTGAAACACGTATGTATTTTGAATGAGCTGTAAATAAATATTTCCCACTATTTAACTTCCAACCCTCGTATTACAAAATATGGATCGGTGAGATATCTACTACATAAAATGAGAGGAACGCTATTTGATGTTCTATCCCATTTCTTCAAGTAAGTTTCTCAAGTACGCTCATTTTCCATTTCCGTTGCATTGTTTCCTTTATTTCATAGTTTTCAAAGTATGACGCTACCTTCTCGTTAAACGAACGGTTCTTTTTTCGTGGAACCATTCTCGCTCAAGAACAATACCAATAATACAGAATGTAACAAACTTGAAGGCCGCAAATCGCAGGACACATTCCTCACACGTAGACGAAGAAATAATGTTGTATGAACATGGGTCTGGAAACGTTTTGTTTCCATCTTACAGCTCATTTTCTCCTACTCATTAATAATGGGAAACACACACGAGCAGAACGTACCAGCATACCACATGACTCTCTTCCTCACAGGAGGTGTTCAATATGGGCCCCGTAGGCATTGATACATGCGTCAACCCGCCGTCGTAGTGAATCTTGAATACGCGGATGTGTCTTTGGGGTACTGCGTGTGGTTTCGCAGCCATCCATAATACGGAGAAGGAGACTAAAAATCTTGCATACAACAGCTTTCAAATGCCCTCACATATAGAAGTACAGTGGGCTTTGGTCCGGGGAGCGTGGAGGCCAGGCAACTGGTCCATCTCAACCTATCCATCTGTCTCCGAATCTGCTATTTAGAACCCGATGGATTTTAACACTAAAATGAGGAGGTGCTCCATCGTGCAAAAAGTACATGTTTTGTCTAACAGCTAAAGGCACATATTCTGACAGTTCACGTAGAACATTCTCTACGAAATTATGATAACTTTGTCCGTTGAGCCTAGGTGGAAGAGAATGAGGCCCTACCAAACAATCACCAAGAATGCCTGTACCAAACATTAACAGAAGATCTTTGTTCATGACTTGCTTCAACACCTGCTGGGAACTGACGTCTGCCGATACATGCAGATTGTTAAGATTTACAATCTGATCTCGTTGAAACGACCTCTCATCTGTGAACAGCACCATTGCACTAAAATTATGGTTGACACTTGACACATCACAATCGCCAGTCCTGGGGTCCAAGATCGGTGTTGCAGCTACATGTCTTGAGCTGACACTAAACATTTTATGATAGACATGATGGTCTATTTCAGTATAAAGTGGTTGAAGGCAGGTCTATACAAGCCGCTGAAAGTAAATTTGCTGCTGGCCGAGAGAGCAGGAGAGGAGAGCCTCTAACCCGGTCGGAAGCTGCCAGCATAAAAGAACGGACGGCGTGTCCGCTCCCGGCGGCTGGCCGCGGCTCCATCCCCACGTGACTACCTCCAAACCTCCCTATTGGACAGCCATATTCTAGACGCGCTGTTCGGTAGCGTCACCTCATCAGCAACACGTGAGTTTAGTTGCTTTTGGTTCAACACGTGAATTTCGAAGTGGTTCTGTCCGGTATAATGCAACGTGCCTTACGACCTGAAACTAGCCGCCAGGCAGAAGGCACTGGCGAAAATCAGTTGAAAGGTAAAAAATTAAATTTTTATAATATTACATCCATTCAGTAACGGCCCCCACTGTACCCCCTTCTCCCCTCCGCAGGAGTGAAGCATAGGGGGGCAAATTGACAGTTACTACGGGGCTCCTGCGAAAGACAGACTCACATAATTTTTGACAATAACTTTTTGATTTTTTTTTAAATTTGCATTTTTGCTTAGGAAAAGTATTGAAAGAATGACAATATTTCTTGTATTAATATCTTGCGTGACAAAATTTGGACGACGGCGGATGGTGCGGCAGTGTTGTGAGGCGCTGCGAGTGGCAGCGCAAGGTGCGGCAATCAGCTGTTGGCGCTGGCAGCGGCGAAGGTCGATGGCCGCGGCGGTCTGTGGCCCACTGCAGCTTCCGCCGGAGCGTATAAGTGGGGGCTTCCGGAAGGGGCGAATCACAAGGGGGGAGAGGGGATTAACACTTTTCCATTACTTCACATGCATACTGTGATTACTTTGTTGCTTGCCGGCCGGAGTGGCCGTGCGGTTCTGGGCGTTACAGTCTGGAGCCGAGCAACCGCTCCGGTCGCAGGTTCGAATCCTGCCTCGGGCATGGATGTGTGTGATGTCCTTAGGTTAGTTAGGTTTAATTAGTTCTAAGTTCTAGGCGACTGATGACCTCGGAAGTTAAGTCGCATAGTTCTCAGAGCCATTTGAACCATTTGAACTTTGTTGCTTATCCAGAATGAGATTTTCACTCTGCAGCGGAGTGTGCGCTGATATGAAACTTCCTGGCAGATTAAAATTGTGTGCCCGACCGAGACTCGAACTCGGGACCTTTGCCTTTCGCTGGCAAGTGCTTGCCCGCGAAAGGCAAGGGTCCCGAGTTCGAGTCTCGGTCGGGCACACAGTTTGTTGCTTATACCTAAAGGTAGGCCATGCCTTTTCTTTTTGGAGGTATTTTATTTATTTATTATTCCTTTTCTACTCATATGGTACTCAGACCATGGCAATTTTCTACTGGACTACTACAATATGGGGCAACAAGAAACATCACTGTTCCCAGTACAAAAACTTAAGCGTGCTATTCCCCAGGAGGCTGCTGATTGTGAAAATGCAGATTGTGGAAATTTACCATCTGATCACGTTGAAACGACGTCTCATCTGTGAACAGCAACTGTGCACTAAAATTATGGTTGACACTTTGTTGAGTAAGCCATTCGCATAAGAGTACTCGTGCAGGAAAATCAGCTGCTCATAGTACTTCCACACGCTGTAAATGGCATGGACACAACTGGTCCTCGTATCACAATCGCCAGACAGTATTGTAGTCAACGTCCAGTGTTGCAGCTACATATCTTGAGCTGAAACTAGCGTCGTCGTCAACTGCACGAAGAACTGCCGCCTCCCGTTGCGGTGTCCTAGTCCTTCTAGGCCTCACCCAGTCGCGAGTATCAGGCTTAAATGCCCCATGTTTCATAAGTCGACGATCCATGGCTTCAACCGTTTTCTTGCTGGGGCACCTTCGTCCCGGAAATTTCTCCCAATACAAACGTGGAGCACGAGCACCATTGCCGTCAGCTAGTCTATACATCAAATGTGTCTGCAATTTGTGCCGTACATTTTATATATACAGCCAATTACTCCTTATGACTGACGCATAAGACCCAAAATTCGTTGAGGAATACCGTAAAACACTAGCAATTTTGAGCAAAGACTTTGTGCATTACTTTTCCCAGATAAAGTATGACATTGTAAATCACACCCTGAACCACAGAACGGCGTTAAATTTCGCCTGAAACGGTAACAATGATTGGCTGGAGGGTGGTCAGGCGTTGTGTCAGGTAATCACTATATCTGAAACATCTACGCGGTGCGTATAATTTACAGGTCATGGTTCTGGACGGATCGCGTATCAATCAGGACAACGCCTAGTCTCGTACCCAAATTAGGCAGACATGTGAGGAGGAGCGTTCTCCTCCGTGCATTTCGGGGTATTGTGTGGAACACACGGTATGAGAAATGATATGGGTAGAAACTGGATACACCTAGGGATAGACTGACGTTCTCGACAGGTGCACGTCAGAATCTCAGATCACTACCGGTTCTAGAAGCCGACGCTATAACGTTACTAACTAAAGCTGAAGGTGTTGTATATCATACATGGTATCAAATTTGTGGATTACAGCAGCTACGTAATTACAGTAATGCTATTTCGTTTACGCTCTCCTCTAGATCTGAGTGCTCTCTCAGTGAAGTATTTTCGTTCTGCCTTTAAATAATTTTGCCTTGCAAACTGTAATATCATATTGTTACTAGAGACATATTCAGTTGGTGTGTAAGAAGAATTCTTTATGAAGCCCTGCTATGGAATACTGGTGTCCAAAATTAAAGCAACGAAATACTATTTCCCCGTCTTGTGTCTAATTTGCGATTTAATCATACAAACTGTCAACAATGTCCTTACGATCGTGTTCTGCACGGAAGATGGCATTCCCATCAACGGACAGCCACGCCAGACATGAAGTTAGGGCACCTATCAAGCAGGATAGTGTTTTCAGGGTTGTCCCTCATCCAAATTCGCCGTGTACACAGTCACAGACGGTGCAGTATGGCACAGAGTAGTAGCATTAGTAGTAGTTCAAAATGGTTCAAATGGCTCTGAGCACTATGGGACTTAACATCTGAGGTCATCAGTCCCCTAGAACGTAGAACTACTTAAACCTAACTAATCTAAGGACATCACACACATCCATGCCCGAGGCAGGATTCGAACCTGCGACCGTAGCAGTCGCGCGGTTCCGGCTGAAGCGCCTAGAACCGCAAGACCACCGCGGCCGGCAGTAGTAGTAGTAGCTTTATTCATTATCTCACTATCTGTCACTGCATACACTATTCACACATTGTTTCATAACACTTCCTACACACACAAACACACACTCACACAAACACACTGGTGATCTCTGGGCCATTTTCTGTACCGCAACCTCCCATTTGCTATCCTGAAAAACTGAGTCAGCATCCCTCCATAATGCGAGAGATATTGAGCTCAGAAAGAGAAAGAGGTGTTAGTATTGTGCTATGTATAGCTTGAGGGGAGAGTGTTTCTAGAAAAGAAAAAAGAAGGAAAAAACAAAAAGTGAAGGTGTTATGTGGAATGTTGGATGTTTTATAATCATTATTATTATTATTTACTTGTATATCATATTTTAACAAACCCCTACTTCGTTTTATCTAAGTAATCCTTCAGTGTATAAAATGTATTGCATAACAGGTACTTTTTAGCTGCCTTTTTAAATAAGTATTTTTGTAATTTCTTTCATCTCTTTTGGTAATTTATTGCACAGTTTTATTCTTGGTAGGAAATGCTGTTTTGAGTTTTATGTTTATTTTTTCTTGGTAAATGTAAGTTGAGTCTATCTTTTGTTGCATGGTCATGGACAGAGCTGTTTGAGCAGTAATTACCAATGTTATTTTTGATGTGTACAACTGACTGGTAAATGTATTCACATGGAGCAGTTAATATCCCCAGTGTTTTGAACAGATCTTTATAATGAGCTCGACTGCCAGTTTTGGTTATGATTCTTATGGCTCTTTTCTCGAGTTTGAAAATTGTGTTCATGTTTTGTGCGTTTGTTCCCCAAAAAAGAATACCATAGCTAAGAATTGAGTGTACATACGAATTATATGTGTCTAAAAGACACTGCATGTTACACACTGATGATGGGATTCTAAGGGCATAACATGCTGATGTTATTCTGTTTGTAAGTACCTTTGTGTGATCACACCACTTCAACTGAGAATCAATTTTTATTCCTAGAAATTTTGCACTTGTTACACAGTCTATAGAGGTGCCATTTACATTTAATTTAACATTGTCATTTTTCATCTTCAAACTGAAATTCATAGCATTAGTTTTCTTTATGTTCAATGTCACTTTATTGCTGATTGACCAATCGTAAACTTCCTTGAGAGTTTCATTTGCTTTCTCATCACGAAGTTCTCTTGTTTTCTGAGTAACTATAATACTGCTGTCATCATCGAAGAGAATTTTTCACCACTGGGAAAGTCATTGATGTATATCAGGAAATGTATTGGTCCTAATATGCTACCTTGCAGAACCCCTATATTAATATATTTTGTTTCTGATAAGTATTTTACTAAATGTTTAGATCTATTTGAAGTGTTTGTTATCCCTACTCTTTGTACCCTCTCTGCTAGGTATGATCGAAGCCAGCCATTAGCTACCCCTCTTATTCCTAATGCTTCTAATTTATTTAATAGAATCTTGTGATCGACTGTATGAAATGCCTTAGAAAGATCCACAAATATGCCTGTGACACACTCATCTTTATCAAGAGCATCAAGTACAAATGGGGATTTTAACTGCTCCATGTGAATACATTTACCAGTCAGTTGTACACATCAAAAATAACATTGGTAATTACTGTACAAACAGCTCTGTCCATGACCATGCAACAAGAGATAGATTCTACTTCCATTTACCAAGAAAAATAAACATAAAACTCAAAACAGCAATTTCTACCAAGGAATAAAACTGTATAATAAATTAACAAAAGAGATTAAAGAAATTGCAAAAATACACTTATTTAAAAAGGCAGCGAAAAGTACCTGTTATGCAATATATTTTATACACTGAAACCAAACGGAAATGGGAATGGGCCGGTAATTTTCTGTGTCTTCTGCATTACCTTTCTAAGCAAAGGTACAACTATTGCCTGTTTTAGCTGCTCTGTAAATGTCCCTGATGTGAAGGATTCAGCTGATAGTCCCGACGGGCACCAGAGAAACTATATCCCAGAGACTAGGACAGGGCCGACGTCGTGTGACATAAGAGAGACTGAACCGTTATTTGGCTACAAGGGCAAGACGGTACCTCTTTAGTACTGCACAACAACTGGAATCTGACCTCGCAGCATCCGCAGGACTTGTTGTATCGAGGCAAACGGTGAGCAGAAGGCTTCAGCAGAGTGGCCTTTATTGTTGGAGACCTGCTGTCTGCTCACCTCTGACCTGTCTTCACAGACGGGAACGCCTAGAGTGGAGCAGTCAACATGACAACTGGTGGGTCGAACGGTGGGCCAATATTCTTTGCACGGATGAGTCCCGATTTTGTATGGAAAGTGATTCTCGACGGATTCGCATCTGGAGGGCTCGTGAAACACGATTTCAGAACCAAAAATTGTGGAAACGGACCAATATCGAGGAGGCTCCCTAATGGTGAGGGCAGGGATTATGTTGACCACTTTGACACCTCTTCATGAAACTGTACGGGTGAATCAGCAAGATTTAACCGAAGTCAGATCTTGGGACCTCATGCGCGGTTGTTGTGAGGTGCTGCGGGGTCAATATGATGCACGATAATGCTAGGCTTCATAGAGCACAAGTGACTGATGTTTTTTTGGAAACAGAAGATATTGCACGCATGGAGCCAGAGTGCTCGCTCTCCCAGTTTGAACTCCATAGAGCACGTCTGGGATGCCTTAGGGAGACGGGTTGCATCACTTTAGCATCCACCAACCACTCTGCAAGACTTGTGAGCAGCTCTGAAGAAGAGTGGGGCGTTATTGCCTCAACATGAGACTGATGACATCTTTCACAGCATGTCCCGTCGTTGTCAGGCTTGTACTGGTGCCACAGGTGGTCAAACCCCATTCTGAACACATTAACCAGTTATTGATGTTGCAGTTGGTTACGTTCTGTATTCTTTACATTGTTTCAAATTTACTATCACCTGTTTGTATATATATGCTAAAATTAGTATATTGATTAGTTGTATAGTGATTTAAGATTACTTCAGCAATGGTATTTCTCAAACGAGATGGATAAAGTACATTTATAATGTCCATTCATCCGCCTGTCTCGAAGGAGTTACGAGTTTAATTCTTTTAACGATAATTTCAGTAGGAATTATTTTAATTATTTTATTATTAATTTATTATAATTATGTTCATTAATATGACTGTAATTCATCATTTTCATACATTTTTAAAATTTTTCTTTTATGTGTTAGATGTATGCCAAGGGGGTAAATTTTGGATGAATCGCTGTTTCTGAGAATGATGTATAAATGACACTCGACATAAGAAGTAGTGTCTTAAGTTGTGCTAAATTCCATAAATCATTGGGACAGTAGAAACTACAGAGTAGTCTACACGTCGTTAGTAATAAACTAAGACATGTGATTTTCCGATTTCGGTCTAGGCTTGGAGGCCGCAAGTGTTATTATTTACAGTTATGTCGGAGCATTAGTGGAAAACTACTTCGCAGGATAGTTTTTTTTTTTAAATTTAGTTTCTGTAACTTATGTACGTCGTATTATTTGAACGCTGAAAACTCTTGAAACTGCTGTTATAAAAGGTGAGTGGTACGACGTAACGAACGACTTAGCACAATAAGTTAAAGAACAGCATGTACCAGCATTTTAAAGAGAAACCTCGTATCTTTTATGTAGGATTTCTGTAGTTTCCCTAAATTATTTCAGATAGATTCCTTTGAAAATGCCTTGACCACTTCTTGCTTCCCTCACTGTACACCCCTTCTACACATCAGTGGCATTAGGCGAGGGACGTGGTGAATGGTTAAGGCGCTGGACTAATGAACCGTGCTCCAATAGCCGTCCGACCGTCCAGATTTAGGTCTACTAATGTTCCTCCCAATGGATCGAACTGCAAGCTGGAATGGTTACTTTCAAAAGGACCCAGCCGCTATCCTTCTTCACACATTTCGTATTCTAGCATGGTTAATGAGCACGTCGTTGACGGGAAGGTCAACTTAAGACACCATTTTCTTCTTTCACTCGAATGAGCTCGAGTTGCTCTGAGTACAAGACCTTTATGGCCTAACCTCTTATTCCTCTGATTTTTATTTTAGTTTCATCACAGGTGATTGTATGTTAGTAGATCGCAATGCGTAGAATGTTACTCCTTCGGTGACAGGGAAGGGAGTCACACTACAACAATTACGACGTCTGATCCACTACTTGAATGAGCATATACGTGCATTTTACTTGGATTTGCCCGACGATTTAGTCGAAAGGCAGTCCGGTTCCCATCACCCCTGCGGAACGCAACCCAGAGAAAGTCAAAACGCGAGAGCACTCTGAACAGAACGTACACAACTTTTCAAGCAGATGAAGTACACGGCATCTCTCTTCTCAGAATAACGTGACTTGGTGTTGTAAGAAATCTTATCTCGCATAAGGAAGAACCTTCCACATGCGCAACAGTGAACAGCCGCCAGGTGCGCACGCTGTTAACCAAGATAACTTTAGGATGGGGGGCAAAAGTAAACACAGATATTAAATTTGCGGCACAGCAGATACTGTTTCAACGCTAACCTGCTCCTTAGGAAACACGATGCCATCCGCTAAAATACCTGACGGATCTACCAGGAACTAATTGTGAGTTTTTCTTATTAGACAATATCAGCACCATATGCACTACAGAGGATCCATTACAATAAACAACGTATAGAGAGAATACTTACGATGGCTCTTAAATTCAGTAAAATGATACTTTTATTGCAGTTCATTTCAACATTACACAATACTGACCCTGTGACAGGAATATGCTTATTTTGGTTTGAAACTTAAGCTATTAATTGGTATCATGCTCCGACGAAGGTGGTCTACATTTCAGGGTTTTCTCTTTGCATTTTCCAGTGGCGTTACAGACATGACTTTACAACCGTTCATGTAACAAGAAAGTGTCCCATCGGCGACGTTGACATCAGAGACTGAGCACAAGCTGTCATAGGAAAAGAATGGGGAAGAAGACAAATGTGTCCTTTTCAAAGATACCAATCTGGTATTCGCCTTACGGAAACCACAACAAACCTGGATCAGGTTGGCCAGACGATACTTTGAACTTAACTCCTTCCGAATGCGAGTGTTAAGCACAGTGCCCCTTTGCTCTGCATGTACGGAACATAACTTGAGTTGAAAGAGCACAGTGGTTCCACTACCATACCATGAAAAAAATAGTTAACGTATTTGTCTTTTCCTCTAAAATGAAATATGTTTTTGACGTAATTGTCAGATGTATAAGAAGTTGTTGATAGTGAACAATATGTGTGACCTGTTAGTCTCTTGTCAGTTACTTAGAGCTGAAGAAGTAACTTACCTGCAATATAGCATCAAATAAGTATTATTTCTTCTTTCTCATCCTAGATATTTTTGAGGCACACTAGTGAGTAATACATGTGAGATTTATCCTGCCGCCCTAATAACCTGGTGTAAGTTAACTTGAAAGCTCGACCATACGTCTTATATATGATAACGATTTACAGTATCACTCTGGCCGAAAGTGTTAATGTTCGATGAACAACGAAGAAAAGAAAAGAGCTTCGCTAAAACGTGGGCGCCCAGATAGAAAAGAATAGTTGTTGTTGTCTTCAGTTTGAAGATTACTTTAATGCTAATTTATCCCGTGCAAATTTCTTCATCACGGCATAACTGCTGCACCCTACATCCATTTGAATTTGCTTACTTTATTGAAGCCTAGATTTATATTTAAAGTTTTCACCCCTCGCAATTCTTTTTGTCAGGTTGTGCCTTCAGGCTCTTTCCTCATCCTTTCCATTCAGTAGCCCTTGATTAGCTATCCGATCTACTAGTGTAATTTTTGCATTATTCTATAACAAGGCACTTCAAAATTGCTGTTCCGTTCCTTTAGTAAATTGCCTCGATCAAGTAACACTTCTGCATAAAGCTACCGCCTAAACAGATACTTCGGGAAAAGAATTCCTAACACTTATATTCTCAAAAAGTTTTGCATGCTGATAACAATAACGTTATTTGGTTTGACTTCACTCTCTTATCTTTGCCTTATTTTATCATACATTACAACCACTTTTGAAGAGACTATCAATTTCATACAACTCATTTCCCAAGTTATTTATCAAGTGAGAGAATTACTATATCATAGTTTAATTTCTTCTGTCTTAGTTTTATTCATTGTCCTTATTTCCTTTTTTCCCTATATTGATTTCTCTCTATACATATCAAGTAACATAGGGAATAGCTACAATACTGTCTTATTTCCTTCTTTGCTAGTGCCACTTCTCCTGTCCATAGACCTTGTAACCAGAGTTTTGTTCCCGGATAAGTTTGAAATAACTGTTTGTTCCTATAGTGTATCAATGACAACTAAAGTATTTCCTAGAATGTGTTTCTGTTAATAGTGCTAAAAGCTCCTTCTAAATATTTAAATTTTACTAACGTGGGTTTGCCTTTCTGAGAGGAAAGTAGATGATATGAAACTTAAACGCATTCTAGAACCTTGTTCATATTAGCGAAGAAGAAATTCCATTTCCAGGCCAAAACGAACACGTATCAAAATTCATAATCACTGCCATCGTACAGGATCAGCAACATCGGAGAGCGTCTCTCGAGGATGTGGAATGCTAGCAAGCCTTATTGATTGTAAAGAACAATTCAAACACAGTGAAACTAGATATTCTGAATACACAGAAAACAAATTTGAGGACGAATCTCTGACCGATGAAGGTGCAATGCTGGGAAAAGGTGTGTAAAATGGATGCGGCACCAAAATCTCTTCTACATTGCGACACTCTTCCGAAAAAGCATTGTGCAGGTACAAACCAACAACACTACAGTGTTTCAATGAGATACGGCAAACAGCGAAGAAGCAGAGAAGAGAAATTCAAATTCCAGTCTCTAATAAATAAAGGGAAAACGAAGGACAATGAAACCGCGCCAGTCTCTGTGTTGCATGCAAGGAATTTCATTAGCTGCAAGAAAAGACTGGCGAACAAAATATTGTGTCCTGGGCAAACGAACCACCGGACTCACCGAATGAAGCCTAGATTCGACTGAGCAACAGAAAGTAATGATGCTCTGACGCAGAACTATTAGGAAGATACTGAACTGGCTTATGTTATGCACCGTGAGAAATGGAGATGATGTGAATGTGTGAAATACAGGAAACGTTTTTCTAATTGATGTAACTACCGCAATGGTGAATGCAAGCGTGCGTTATGAACTGTTTTAAAAATGTCATGTTTAATTTAAGAAGCCCTTTAATGAGCTGAAGTAAAATTTGTTTTGCTGTTTTTTATTGCTAAACATGCCATTTTTATTTGTAAGAAACTGTATTATTCCTGCATAGGTCTTACCAGTTCCAACCTCCAGCATTTTTCAATTCATCCTAGAAGGAATTAAGTGTTATGCTGTCCATATATTTTTTGTAACAGCGTAAAACCTAAGGATGCCATATTGTTTAAATGTACAAATAATTTCATGAATATTTAAAGAATGTGATACGTCATTATTAAATTTCTTTAAAAATATTTATTTGCTTAGTGGCCAAAGACATATGTAGTGTATAACTCATGTGTTTTATCATAGACCAAGGGTACATTTTTGAGGTACTGATTCCGTAAGAGGCCTAAGCGCAGGCAGATGACCTGTGGCTGTGTGGTTTGATGGTTTACTTGTCTCGGGAAACGCTGTATGCAGTAGTAGCTGTCTGTCTATCCTAAAATGTAAATAACTATTTTCCATATTTTTTAAAAACAAAAGAAAAGTAATATTACATGGATGACGATGCGAAGCATGAGGTTGCGATGGCTTTGTGTTGTGCACTGAGAGGACTGGAATGCGAATGAGGATATGTATTACAGGCTCACTTTTTCTATTACATGTGACAAATTCAATAGTGAATTTAAGTGTAAGGTACTTAAAGGGCTCAAGACTGTCATATTGTATCTAGGGAGCCCTTTTGTGGTTCAGTGTAATTGCGTACAAGCTGAAGATAAAACATTATTTACACGTACTTACAAATAATGTCATGAACATTACAAGTATTAAAATAAACCATCAAATGCTTTTCTTAGAACATATTTACTAGCTTAGTGACCAAACAGATATAAAGTGTGGGACTTTTGTCGTCGTTTTACACAAGACGTTTATGGCTGTATCTTTTTCTTATGTATGTAAAAGTTGTATGAAGCAATGGCTGTATTTAAATCCTAAAATGCAAACACACGTTTTTAATTTAAAAAAAAAGCGATAGTGATAGCTGTAACCTGGGTAGATACACATTGGCGAGGTATCTGTTGAGAGGACAGACCAACATATTGACCCTTACGTGGGACAGCAGCCTTATCCGTAGTTACAGGGGCAACAATCCGGATACAACAGTAATATTGTAAGGTGGCTATAATTTAGCATCTTACAAGCACTCATATCCAAAGTTTACCGTGATTTACAACTGGAATTAGGTATCATTTGGTAGGTTGTACATCGTATGTATGAATATTGAAAGAAGACTGACATTGTCACGTACACCTTGTAAATTATTGTTAACGCTTATTGCATGAAGGGTGACGGAGTGTCTTTATTATCAAAACGGCGTAATGAATGATTGCCTATACTAGTAGAGGTTGGAACGCCAGTGGAAACGAAACGGCAGGCGTAACTCAAGCCCTGGATGGAAAAGTCCACACAGGTGTGTTGGTCCTGCTTCACATAGGAAGTGCCAGACGGATGATTGGGTCACCTGTGTGCTGAAGCGCAATACAGCAGCGGCCAGTCGTTCATGTACCGGAATCGAAAGGATAATCGGATAATACTTCGGAAACTCTGAAAATCTTGGACGCAGCCGAGAGGAACGAGGAAGCGTCAGTTCGGAAATCACTCAGTCTGGGTTATTTCCGACGATTTTTACTCTGAAAAGCGTACCATGAGTATAGGTATTTCCCCGCGAACATTCCGTGCTGGACGACAGAAGACTAAAATATGGTTGGTCGGCGTTCGGAAGAATCTGTAGAGAGGGACAATATTCCGTGGTTTCGAGAACAGGATTGGCCTTCTGCATCTATGAGGCAGAGGGGACCCGAGTTTTGCTGGGAAGCCAGCGGTGGAGAGAATGAGGTCTTTCGTTTTGAGCGCCCAAGTTTGACTGTCGCTCAGTATCAGCTTTTGTTGGTACAGACGGACTTGCTGTCTTTGCTCTCACGAGATTTTATAGTTAGAACGGTTAGGCACTGCACTGTTGCGAACTTATACGATTCTGGACCGCGCCTCCGGGTAGGGAGTCGTTGAGTACGCAGCGTTCAGTGATTGAGAGCACTTCTTCTGCCTATACTAACGCTGAGACGTTATCTGAACTCCGCCCTTGTGGCTGGGAGCTCACGTTTCTCATCTGTAGAACACAGAGAGGAGAAGACAGTATTAGATTATACCAGTCAGCGGACGGTCTTATGTCATCCTAGTGTTTGAATGAGTTTTTTTTTAATATTTTGTGGCTGGACTTCTTCCGTTGTCGCAGAACCATCACTCCGACGCACCGGACACATTACATTCGGTGATATTGCTAACTGTTTCGGCTTATTAGGACTATAAAGCAAAACAGCTGTAACGTAAATTTTATTTCAACTGAGGTTGCACACCACTGTAGATCATCTTTGAAAGTAGTGTCCTCTAGTGTTTGGTACGTAGATGATGTTAGTTGTCTCTCGTTACTTATATTATACCGCGGTGCCATAAAAAGGGGCAGATTTAGGCAATTCATCAATAACATTAGGTAGGAAATTCATTTGTATCTTTTTATGTCCATTGGACATTGATTTATAAACAGTTGTAGTGTAAAGGGGTTTTAATCTACAATAGATGTATAAGCATAAACAGCATTTATCATTTTATAGTTAGTAGTTCCCTTAATCATCCATTTATGTTTATGTTGTAATTTATATGTTAAACAGCAAGAAGGAGATGATGTCAGTTGTCTCTCGTTACTTATATTATACCGCGGTGCCATAAAAAGGGGCAGATTTAGGCAATTCATCAATAACATTAGGTAGGAAATTCATTTGTATCTTTTTATGTCCATTGGACATTGATTTATAAACAGTTGTAGTGTAAAGGGGTTTTAATCTACAATAGATGTATAAGCATAAACAGCATTTATCATTTTATAGTTAGTAGTTCCCTTAATCATCCATTTATGTTTATGTTGTAATTTATATGTTAAACAGCAAGAAGGAGATGATGTCAGTTGTCTCTCGTTACTTACATTATACCGCGGTGCCATAAAAAGGGGCAGATTTAAACAATTCATCAATAACATTAGGTAGGAAATTCATTTGTATCTTTTTATGTCCATTGGACATTGATTTATAAACAGTTGTAGTGTAAAGGGGTTTTAATCTACAATAGATGTATAAGCATAAACAGCATTTATCATTTTATAGTTAGAAGTTCCCTTAATCATCCATTTATGTTTATGTTGTAATTTATATGTTAAACAGCAAGAAGGAGATGATGTCAGTTGTCTCTCGTTACTTACATTATACCGCGGTGCCATAAAAAGGGGCAGATTTAGACAATTCATCAATAACATTAGGTAGGAAATTCATTTGTATCTTTTTATGTCCATTGGACATTGATTTATAAACAGTTGTAGTGTAAAGGGGTTTTAATCTACAATAGATGTATAAGCATAAACAGCATTTATCATTTTATAGTTAGAAGTTCCCTTAATCATCCATTTATGTTTATGTTGTAATTTATATGTTAAACAGCAAGAAGGAGGGGATATCATGGCCAAATCTTCATTATAGCGTTCAGTTTTCCGTTGCGCACCTTTATTTTACACCCGCCTGGAGTGGCATCTTGGATGTGGCTTACTGTACCGGAATCCTACTTATGTTAGAGTCGTCTGATAGTAGTCATAAAGTGGTTTGAAACCTCGGAAATCTTCAAAAGTTTTTTCCCATTTATAATATTTAGGTGTTATTGATAGTGATCACTGGCTTGTGTGTATTGTTTGCACTGGTAAAGTCATGCGATAACTTTAAAAATAATATTTTTGTATTTTATTGTATTTCTTTTCAGAGGCGTTGCGCTTCAGACCGCTGGCTGCAAATTTATTGATATTTATGTTATGTCATTAGTCATTGTATTTTGTTTGTATTGTAACGACACTGCTCGTTCAGGACGTTGCCAGTAATGTAGCTAGTTTGTTGTAGATATTTTATGTTACATGCCCGTTACATATTAAATGTGGGTATTGCAAATTTTGTGAACTTTTAAGACAGAACTGTTATCAGGGATCAGCCGATGATAACTAGAGCGAAACATATCGCTAGTTGTAACAATACAGAAATGGCAGATAGAAGTTTTAGTCAAGAAAGCTTATGGGATGAGAAAGAGTTAGCTTTGTTAGCAGCACAAGGCACAGATTTGGAGAATACCGATCCAAGGGAACTTCTTGAGGATGATAAACACAGTCAAGCCCGTGGTGGGCCATCTGACAGCGAAGATGAGGAACAGAGGCACACTGAGGTAATCGTAAAGATACGGGACTATAATGTAAGGAGTCGAAGTGAACACGGAACAACTAAGAATCGTGGTAGATCGCCGTCAGTGACGTCGTCACGAGTCATCATATCAGGGGCGTGCGATGTTGATTTTCTTGAATACCAAGAAATGGAAAGGGAAAAGAGTAGAGGAAGAGAAAGTCACAATAGGAGAGAAGATTTAGATAACGCAGGTGTGTTGGACATCCTTGCATACATAAAAGCAATGGGAAGTGAAATTGGAAGTAAAATCCAAACGGTCAGCTCTGAATTGAGAAACCAAATGAAAAAGGGGAATGATGAAGTACGTTCTGAAATGGGCAACAAAATTCAAAAGGTCAGCTCTGAATTGGCAAGCCAAATAAAACAGAGGAATGATGAAGTACTCCCTGAAATGGGGTAGGTAAACTTCAAAACGTTAGTGACGAAATTCAGTCGATAAAACAAGAAACGTGGGAAGTGAAAAATGAGTAAGTGACGCTCCGAGCAAAACTAGAACGAGGGATTGCGGAGGTCAGAAGAACCGCGAACGAGGCGCTATTACTTGCGAGAGGCGCAAATCAGATTGCTCTTGAAACATTAGAGAAGACAGAAAATATGACAAAGGTAGGTAGAGGTGCATTAAAGAAGTTGCAGAGGCGAGTGAAACAAGTACAAATAACGCTGCTGCAAAAGACAGAAGCTGCACCAAATAAGGCATTGGCTGCGGACCTCTCACAATTTCAACGAAACATAGAAAGCGAAATTAAGCAGTTATCTCAGGAAGTCAGCTCGCAACCTAGTAAAAAATCACATCTTAGAAAAGAAAGAGTAGGCGATTTTGGAAATAACAGAAACCGAAAGAGCCAGTTCAAACTCAGCACGATCATGTCCAAGCCAAGACGATACTAGAATGTGCTCGAATGTAAGAGTTGCTCGTCAACTACAGACTGAAAGCGTATCTGCAAAGCAACGAAAGCAAATAACTACTCTGCTATTCACAATAAAGTGCCTGGCAGAGGGTTCAATGAACCACCTTCATGGTGTCTCTCTACCGTTCCACTCTCAAACAGCACGCAGGAAAAACAAGCACTTAAATTTTTCTGTGCGAGCCCTGATTTCTCTTATTTTATCGTGATGATCATTTCTCTCTATGTAGGTGGGTGCTAACAGAATGTTTTTGCAATCGGAGGAGAAAACTGGTGATTGAAATTTCATGAGAAGGTCCCGTCGCAGCGAAAAACACCTTTGTTTTAATGATTGCCACTCCAATTCACATATAATGTCTGTGGCACTATATCCCCTATTTCGTGATAATACAAAACGAGCTGCCCTTCTTTGTACTTTTTCGATGTCATCCGTCAGTCCCACCTGATGCGGATCCCACACCGCACAGAAACACTCCATAATAGGACGGACAATCGTAGTGTAAGCAGTCTCTTTGGTAGGCCTGTTGCACCTTCTAAGTGTTCTGCCAATGAATCTCAGTCTTTGGTTTGCTCTCCCCGCAGTATTATCTATGTGATCGTTCCAATTTAGGTTACCTGTAGTTATAATCCCTAAGTATTTAGTTCAATTTACAGCCCTCAGATTTGTGTGACTTATCGTGCAATGGAAATTTAGCTGATTTCTTTTAGTACTCATGTGAATAACTTCACACGTTTCTTTATTCAGGGTCAATTGCCATTTTTAGCAACATACAGATATTTTATCTAAATCATTTTGCAAGTAGTTTTGATCATCTGATGACTTTACAAGACGGTAAATGACGGCATTATCTGCAAACAATCTAAGACGTCTACTCAGATTGTCTCCTATGTCTTTAATATAGATCAGGAACAATAGAAGGCCTATAACACTTCCTTGGGGAACGCCGGATATTACTTCTGTTTTACTCAATCACTGCCGGCCGCTGGTGGCCGAGCGGTTCTGGCGCTACAGTCTGGAACCGCGCGACCGCTACGGTCGCAGGTTCGAATCCTGCCTCGGGCATGGATATGTGTGTTGTCCTTAGGTTCGTTAGGTTTAAGTAGTTCTAAGTTCTAGGGGACTTATGACCTCAGCAGTTGAGTCCCATAGTGCTCAGAGCCATTTGAACCATTTTGAACTCAATCACTTTCCGTCTATTACTACGAACTGTGACCTTTCTGACAGGAAATCACGAATCCAATCGCACAACTGGGGCGATACTTCGTAGACACGCAGTTTGGTTAGAAGACGCTTGTGAGGAACGGTGTCGGAAGCCTTATGGAAATCTAAAAATATGGAATCAATTTGACATCCCCTGTCGATAGCACTTATTACTTCATGAGTATGAAGAGCTAGTTGTGTTTCATAAGAACGATATTTTCTGAATCCGTGCTGACTATATGTCAATAAATCGATTTCTTCGAGGCACTTCATAATGTTCGAATACAGTATACGTTCTAAAACCCTACTGCAAATCGACGTTAGTGATATAAGCCTTTAATTCAGCGGATTACTCCTACTTCCCTTTTGGGTATTGGTATGACTTGAGCAAATTTCCAGTCTTTAGGTTCGGATCTTTCTGTGAGCGAGTGGTTGTATCTAATTGCTAAATATGGAGCTATTTTATCAGCATACTCTGAGAGGAAACTGACTGGCATACAATCTGGACCGGAGGCCTTGCCTTTATTAAGTGATTTAAGCTGCTTTGTTACACGGAGAATATCTACTTCAATGTTTCTTGTCTTGGCAGTTGTTCTTGATTTGAATTCAGGAATATTTACTTCTTCTTCTTTGGTGAAGGAGTTTCGGAAAACCGTGTTTAATAACTCTGCTTCAGTGGCACTGTCATCAGTGACTTCACCGTTGTTATCGCGCAGTGAAAGTATTGATTGCGTCTTGCCACTGGTGTGCTTTTTGTATGACCAGAATCTCTTTGGGTTTTCTGCCAGATTTCGAGACAGAATTTCGTTGTGGAAATTATTAAAAGCATCTCGCATTGAAGTACGTGCTATATTTCGAACTTCTATAAAACTTTGCCAATCTGGGGATTTTGCGTTCTTTTAAATTTGACATGCTTTTCTCGTTGCTCCTGCAACAACGATCGGACCCGTTTTGTGTACCATGGGGAATCAGTACCATCATTTATTAATTTATATGGTATATATCTCTCAATTGCTGTTGATACTATCTCTTTGAAAACATCCCACAACTTTTCTAACATGATCATATCGGAAGGAGTGAAGACTGTCTCTTAAAAAGGCGTTAAGAGCATTTTTATCAGCTTTTTTAAATAGATATACTTAGCGTTTCTTTTTGATGGTTGTGGGTGTTACGGTATTCAGCCTAGCAGCAGCTGCCTTGTGGTCGCTTATCCCTGTATTCGTCACAACACTCACTATTTGTCCAGGAATATTTGTTGCTAAAAGGTTAAGTATGCTTTCGCAACCACTTACGCTTTGAGTGGGCTCATGAACTAATTGTTCAAAACAATTTTCTGAGAAAGAATTCAGTACAATTTGGGAAGATGTTTTATGCCTGCCGCCGGCTTTAAACTTATAATTTTTCCAGCATATTGAGGGTAGATTGAAGTCACCACCGACTATAATTGTATCAGCGGGGTACTTGTTTGAACTGTTCAGCAACTATGTCTTATGAGCCGGGGGGGGAGAGGGGGGAGTCGGTAAAACGATCCAATTTAGTCCGATTGTCAGGTATAGCCTCTACCCGTACTATTTCACATGAACTATCTACTTCAATTTCGCTACAAGGCATACTATTTCTGACAGCAATAAATACTCCACCACCAACTGTATTTAATCTATCCTTTCTCAACACAGTTAGATCGCTTGAAAAAATTTCGTTTGAACTTATTTCCGGCTTTAGCCAACTCTCGGTACCTACAACTATTTGAGCTTCAGTGCTTTCTATTAGGGCTTGGAGCTCCGCTTCTTTCCCAAACCAGCTATGACAATTTACAACCACAATACCAGTCCTTTCTACAACTACCTTACTGTGTTTCACCTGCCCACTTTTAGACAGACACCACTTCTGTGGTTCCCTGAGACCCTCTAACCTAAAAATCCGCCCAGTCCCTTCTACACCACCCTCACTTCCCGTGTAGCTGCCTCCGGTGTGTAGTTGACTCCTGACCTATTAAGTGAAACCCGGAAACCCATCACCCGATGGCGCCAGTCAAGGAATCTGCAGCCTACACGGTCACAGAACCGCCTGAGCCTCTGAGTCAGACCCTCCACTCGGCTCTGCAACAAAGGAACACAGTCGGTTCTATCGACGATGCTGCAGATGGTGAACTCCGCCTTAATCTCGGAAGCAAGACTGGCAGTCCTTACCATTTCCGCTAGCCGCCCGAAACCAGACAGAATCGGCTCCGATCCAAAGCGACACACTTCATTGGTACCGTCATGAGCCACCACCTGTAGTTGGCTGCACCCTGTACACTTCATGGCATCCGGAAGCACCCTTTCCACATCCGGAATGCCTCCCCCCAGAATGCACACTGAGTGCACACTGGCTTCCTTCCCCTCCTTGGGAGCCACGTTCCTAAGGGGCCCCATTACACGCCTAACGTGGGAGCTCCAACCACCAGCAAACCCACCCTCTGTGAATGCCCAGTCCTTGCGGGCCGAGAAGCTCCCTCTGGAACAGGGTGGACGACGGCATCCGGCTCAGAGACATCGTCAGCCACAGATAACGCCCGAAACCTGTTGGGCAAACGAACCGGGGAGGCCCTACGATCGGCCCCCCAGAAAGTTTTTCGCTGCTTGCCAGACTTTGGAATGATCTCCTACTCGACCACAGGTGATGGGTCAACCTCAGTGCAGGCATTACCCGAGGAGATCACAGCAGTGGATCGATCGGAGGACACGAGGGACGTGCTCGACGTCCCTCGCATCCCCGCGTCCGATCCCCCACAGTGACGCCCCCTGGCAGCAGCCTCAAGCTGTGTGACCGAAGCCAACGCAGCCTGAAGCTGTGAGCGAAGGGTCGCCAGCTCAGCTCGCATCTGTACAAAACAATCACAGTTCCTATCCATTACTGCAGTCGCTCCTGTTTAAAGCTCGTAAAAATGTGTAACAACCGAACGGTGTACTCGCCTCATTAGTAGCTTGGAACTAGCGGTGCGCTCTCGCTGACGGTCTAACCGACACATATGGTGATATTGCTAATTGCTTCGGCTTATTAGGGCTGTAAAGCAAAACAGCTGTAACGTAAATTTTATTTCAACTGAGTTTGCACACCACTGTGGATCATCTTTGAAAGTAGGGTCTTCTAGTGTTTGGTACGTAGATGATGTCAGTCGTCTCGCGCTATCTATATTAGACCGTGTAGCCATAAAAAGGTGCAGATTTAGCCAACTGATCAATAATATTAGACAGTAAATTCATTTGTATCTCTTTATTTCCACTGGACATTGATATATAAACAGTTGTAATATAAAGGGGTTTTAATCTACAATAAATGTATAAGCAGAAACAGCTTTTATTATTTTATAGTTATTAATTCCCTTAATCATCCATTTATATTTATGTTGTAATTTAGATGTTAAACAGCAAGAAGGAGAAGATATCATCATTAAGAGATCCTAAGATCTGATTTAGGGGGTAGTCAGACAGGGTCAAATCTTCATTATAGCGTTCAGATTTCCGTTTCGTACCTTTATTTTACATCCGCCTGGAGTATCATCTAGGAATATTAACAGGAGTTGTCTTATTATGTTGGTACTGGGAAGGCAAACAACAAGTGTATACTACAGCCGGTATATTTCCCGAGGGCACATGCCACCACTGTACAGACTTGTTATGATGGTATCATTCTGGGTAAAATTACTTAGGAGGTAAAAGAGGCCTCTACTTGGATATCGAGGTACTGACTACTCTGGATGTTGTCATGTAAAAAAAAAAAAATTCCCTATGCGTTGTTGGAGCGAAGAATATCAGATCCCTCTGTCGAGAAGGTAAGTTTCAGAATTTAAAAAGGGAAATGACTAGATAGGGTGCTGATTACTGAAGTGCTGTAGCTGGATGGCCGTGACATCTGGCAATGAGAGAACAGGGTTATCAACACAAAATCAAATAGGGCTAGTGTACAGTGGTTTTAATGACGAATAATAAAATAGGAATACGGTCAAGCTATTATAAATTGCATAGTGAATGTAGCTGTGATATATACAAAACCATCTCTCACGACAGTATGAATGGATGACGGAAGTGGGGGACTGGAGTTCAATGGTAGGGAAAGGAAGGGAAGGAAAATAAGTAGGAAAAAATATACTTGGGAAGAAAAATGAAAGGTGAAGCCGCCGGGTAGAAGTATGCAGCAGACGGATTTTAGAGGACTTGGTCAAAAATTAGGAAACACCAAAACTTAACACATTACCTCGCCTAAAACTGTATAGGGATCTCTCTGGAATTCAAAAGAGCTTTCAGTCGTCTCAGAAGGGATAATTGTAGGTCATGTATGGTTTTCAGGGGAATCTTATACCATTCTCTCTGCAAAATAGTGGCAAGTTCAGGTAACGATGATGGAGGTGTATAGAAATCATGCACCCTTCCCTCCCAAGTAGTCCACGAAGTCTCAATAACGTTGAAATATGGTAACGGTGGTGGCCCATGGAGATGCCACAGTTCTTCCTCGTGCTCACAAAGCCAGTCCTGGACGATCCGCGCATTGCGAACATGGGCTCTGTCGTCTTGTAACACAGCGTCTATACTGAAGGACACACATTGTATCATGGTATGCACGTGATCAGCCAAAATGATCAGTAACCCTTGGTAGAAATGCGATCTTGCAGAGTAACCTGAGGACTCATGGAATACCACGAGCCGGCCGGTGTGGCCGAGCGGTTCTAGGCGCTTAAATCTGGAACGGCGCGACCGCTACGGTCGCAGGTTCGAATCCTGCCTCGGCCATGGATGTGTGTGATGTCCTTAGGTTGGTTAGGTTTAAGTAGTTCTAAGTTCTAGGGACTGATGACATCAGATGTTTAGTCCCATAGTGCTCAGAGCCATTTAACAATTTTTTTGAATACCACGATATGGCTGCCCACTTCATCACCGAACACCCGCCATGTGTCACTCTAGCGTGGTAAAGTTGTCCAGAAGTTGGAAACAGTGTGAAACAAGAGTTATCCGACCAAATGACTTCCATCACTTCAGAGTCTAGGTTTTATTGCTTCGGCACCATGATTTACTGTTACGGGAATTTGCATTACTGATGGGTGGTTTTGGAATTCCCTGCCTATGGAACTCCGTTCGTGATGTTTTGGTACTGACATGGTTGGCGAGTGCGACGTTCGGTGTTGCAGTGACTTTTGCTGCTGTCGTCCTCCTATTTTTCTTCACAATCCTCTTCACTGACTGTCCGTCACGATTACTTAATACACACATTCGTATGCATTGTGATTTAGTGGATGATGTTTTCACATTTTCCCTGTAGGCGATATAAATCTCCGACGTGTTGTCCCTTGAAACACCAAACACTTCGGTTCACTTTTTACGGAAGCACCCACTATACGAGCACCAGTAATTTGCCCATGTTCGAGTCCACTTAGCTCCTACATAATGCAATCATAACGGTTGGCTGGTTGATTTGGGGGAGGGACCAAACAGCGGGGTCATCTGTCCCGTCTGGTTAGGGAAGAATTGGAAAGGAAGTCGGTGATGCTCTCTCAAATGAACCATTCCGGCATTTGCCTGCAGCGATTTTGGTAAATCACGGGCCGGACGTGGGCTTGAACCGTCGTCCTCCCGAATGCGAGTCCAGTGTACTTACAACGTACCGAGAACATTGCGCAGGTGCTTTTCGTGTTCGAATATAATAGCACAACCTGGAAGCTGGACTAGCATCTGCATTTATAGTCAAGCATGCATTTCTTGCGGTTTTCTGTGTTTTGTCCAACCCCCGTACAATGCTTTTTCGGAAGCACATTTCAAACTGCGTAACGTTTCGTGGCCATAACTCGTTGGTTATTGACTGTTGACTAAAACGGAAGTAACTGCGGAAGGGAAGAAAACACAAGGAATGAGACTTAGATAAAGTGAAGAAAACTGGTGGTGGAAGAAATGATAGTGAAGGCTAATGGGTAGCTTTGAGAGACGATGTAGTGAATGCAAAAAAGGATCAAATAGACAAAAATATAAGGTCAAAAGAGTAATTTGAATAATACACGAAGTATTGTATTTAATTCACGAAAGAAGTAAGTATAAAAATGCAACTAATGAAACAGGCAGAAATGATTGCAGACCTTCACTGAGATAGACGAGAACTGCAGAATGTCAAAGAAGGAGTAGCTATAGGAGAAACGCAAAGCTGTAGATACGTGCATGACTATGGGAAAGATAAAAAAATAAAGCGTCCATAAGCAAAAGAGTAGCAACTGTATGCTCATCAAGATCTCAGCTGACAAGCCAGTACCAAGCAAAAAATGGAAGAGTGAAAAGTGGAAGGAATATATGGATGGGCTACTCAAGGGAAACGAACTTGAAGAAAAGCTCTTGTGAATGAAGGAGGACGTTGATGAAGGTAAGATAAGAGTAATCACACTGTGAAAGAAAAGTGGTAGAGGACTGTATGACCTACGTTGACAACAAGGAACCTGTAGAAGATGACATTGTCTCAGAATTATTGAGATCCTTGTGAGAACGTTCTACGACACAACTATTCCGTCTGATATTAAGACACACTACTGAGCCAATGGATTCTACAAGTAGTCGGTAGGTTTCCGGAGTATATCCCACCAGATTTCTACTCACATACCACGGAATAGCCGTAAATAGTGGGGTGGTAGTTCGTAGGCTTGGAGATGACGCCCGATTTCGTCCCAAATGTGTTGCAATGGATTAACGTCAGGTGAAACTGGTGGCCAAGACATCATCGTGATTTCTCTGTCATTGTCCTCAAATTACTATAGCACGACTCTGGTCTTGTGACACAAACAGTTGTCCGGCTGGAAGACACCATCACCATCGGGGCAGTCATCAGCCATGAAGGGATGAAGGCGATCCTTAGTAATATTCACGTTGTACACAGATATCATGGTGCCTTCTGTTACCACCATTGGTCCAATGGAAGTCCAAAGGGATGTCCACCATAACACAATATTCAGTAGGAAAAACAAACCTGTAAAGTTTGGATACAGCATTAGTAGCGTCCTGCCGAACACAATCACGTTATTTAAATATCTGAGCGTAGTATTGCTGAGCGATATCAAATGGAACGATCATGTGAGGATTGTGGTAGGTAATGCGAATGGTCGACTTCGATTTATGGGGAGAATAATGGGAAAGTGTGGTTCCATCTGTTAAGGAGACCGCACATGGGACATTAGTGCCACCTATTCTAGAGTACTGCTCGAGTGTTTGAAATCCGTACCGTGTCATATTACAGAAAGACATCGAAGCAACTCAGAGGCGGGCTGCTAGGTTTGTTAACGGTTAAGTTCGAAACACGGAGATGCTTCAGGAACTCAAATGGGAATCCCTGGAGGGAAGACGACGTCCTTTTCGAGAAACACAATTGAGAACATTTAGAGAGCCGGTATTTGAAGCTGACTGCCGAATGATTCTCCCTCCATCAACACACTTCGCGCATAAGGACCACGAAGATAAGATACGACAAATGAGAGCCCATACGGAAGCACATAGAGAGTCGTTTTTCCCTCGCTCTGTTTGCGAGTGGAACAGGAGGGAAAAGGGTAGTAGTGGTACAGGGTAAGCTCCGCCACACACCATACGGTGGCTTGCGGGGTATAGATGTAGATGCAGAAAACTGCACCCACCAGGCACGTTTCGAGCATCCGTTTGGCGGATGACGGCGTCTCCGAACACGACCACCGACCTGGTGCAACGACTAACGTGATTCTTCTGAACAGGTGATACGTTTCCACTGATTCATCGTTCAATCTCGATGTTTTCGTGCCCACTGCAATCGTAACGTATTATGTCGTTGGCTCAACGTGAGAAAAATATGAGTTCGTCCACTGGAAAGCCTCATGTTCAACAAATGTGCGCAGAACGGTGTGTTCCGAAACACTTGTGCCTACACGAGCGTCGTACTTTGTTGCCAGATCTAACGCAACCTCTCTCGCTTTATAGAGCGGGGAAGCCTCCGCTCTCCACGTTGTGCGACGAGGCCGACATCTAATGTAATTCTGCCGTTATAATTGAAGGTCAAATTTTCTAACCTGTTAAGCCGCGTCATGCTACTATTCAATTTCTTGAACTGAAAAGAACATAACGCGATCTAACAAACTACAAGATTTTATCTTCAGTGCAACATATCGTCACCTACTAATCGTTTCACCATCTTTAAAAACATTTTCCATGGATACTCATTGTGTCACGTGCCCGCTTCGCCACCAAGAGGCGCTGAATGTTGTGTAGGACAGTGGTCATAATGTTTTGTTCATCAGTGCCTATGAGACAGGCGAAATACTCTCATACTTTTAAAAAAATCCAAAGAGGGCATATGCTGGCAGGTGTGAATATTTCATAATCGTCATATTATTAATCTATGTTTGCGAAGTAGCAATATGAATTATTTACGGAAGATTTGGAGAACATTGTAGAAGACCTCGAGGAAGATGAGTTTGGGTTCGGATAAATGTAAGAGACGAGAAGTAATACTGACGCAATCAAGACATATCTTAGAAAACAGAGTGTAAAAAGAATAACCTAAGTTTACAACACTAGTATATTCAGAGAAACTTTTTTACAATGTTAAGTATCTCATTCTCTTAGAAATGCTTAAGGTAGCAAGAATAAAATATTAGGACCAAAGGTCATGTACAACTTGAACGGAAATCGGACTCCAGTTATCAGAGTCGAAGGACATAAGAGGGAATCAGTCACTGAGTAGGGAGTGAGACAGGTCTGCAGCCTATCGCCGATGTTATTCAGTCTGTACACTGGGCACATGGTGAAGAAAACTAAGGAGAATTTAAGAAAGGGGATAAAAGTTCAAGAGGATGAAAAAACATTTTAGGTTTTCCGAGGACATTTTCATTTAGTCAGAGATGGCTAAACGTGTTTCAAGATCAGTTGAAGGGAATGAATAGGGCCTTGAAAAGAGTTCATAAGATGAATATAAGCAAAAGTAAAACAAGAGTAATGGAAAGTAGTTAATCAAATCGTGAGAAGTTGAGAGAATTAGGTACAAAATTAATACGCTAGAAGTAGTAGATGAATGTTACTGTTAACACAGTGAAATAACCGACGAAGTAGATAGGATGGAAGGTACACACTGGTAATAGCAACGAAAGTGTTTCTGAAAAAGAGAATTTTGTTGACATCCAAAGGAGATGTTCAAGTTACAAATTTTTTTCAGACAGTATATCTCTGGAATGTAACCTTGGCTAAAAGAAATTATCGGCTGCTAGGACATATTTTTAGGCATCAAGGAATAGACAATTGTTAACGGCGGGGGAGGGTGGGGGGGCGGGGGGGGGGGAAGTGTGTAGAAATGGTGCAGGGTGACCAAGGTGTAAGCAGGTTTAGCTGGATGGAGGTTGCACTAGTTACACTGAGATGAACAGAATTGTACAAGACAGAATAGTGTGGGAAGATGTATCACATCAGTATTCATACTGAAGACCGTAACTATAGCAGGAAAGCATGTTATCTGTACAGAATGTAAACGAAAACAGATGAATACACGAAAGTTAACGAAATTTTTTACATCCCAGTTAACACTTAAATTGACCTAACCAAACGAATTGTTCTGTTACTGGACCATTTAAACTCGTAATAGTCAATCGTGGACACTTCATATTGTTTCTTTTCCTTTCTTTCCATGATCCTGTAGTTCAGGCGTGACCAACCCGTCTATCGCGATCGACCGGTCGATCGCTATGATTTTATGATTCGATCTTAAAAAGCTTTATCCGAAATGCATTTGAATGGACTGTTTTATAAAATAACTGTTTGTTTACGAAGAGTATTTCGCACTAAATCTGTAAGAGGTAAATCTGACAACACTGTTTCCGCTTCTTTCGTCTCGTCTTCATTTCACAGCCTTTAACGCTTGCGCCAAGTAACGTTCGTTCCTACTGCTTATTGAGGTACTACTCGCCAACTGTAACTCTTAGACTCCTCTTAAAGTCAGAATATGATGCAGGTAACTTTTGGAAATTAGTGAGTATAAAAACCTACTCTAGCATGGTGAAAGTGGCATTGTAAGTTTTTATGCTTTTTGGATCAACTTATCTATGTGAAGCAACGTTTTAAAATATGAACATAGTGAAATATAAGTCTAGAAATAAACTGACTGGTCCTCATCTTTCAGACTGTGTCGCGCGGTTTGAGGCGCCGTGCCACGGACTGCGCGGCCCCTCCCGTCGGAGGTTCGAGTCCTCCCTCGGGAATGGGTGTGTGCTGTTCTTAGCATAAGTTAGTTTAAGTTAGTCTAACAAGGGAACCTCCCCACCGCACTCCCCTCAGATTTAGTTATACGTTGGCACAGTGGATAGGCCTTGAAAAACTGAACACAGATCCATCGAGGAAACACGAAGAAGTTGTGTGGAACTATGAAAAAAATAAGCAAAATATACAAACTGAGTAGTCCATGCACAAGATAAGCAATATTAAGGAGGATGTAAGCTCAGGAGCGCCGTGGTCCCGTGGTTAGCGTGAGCAGCTGCAGAATGAGAGGTACTTGGTTCAAGTCTTCCATCGAATGAAAAGTTTAATTTATATTATTTAATTTATGATAATCACATCCACAAGAAAACCTAAATGGGGCAAGGTAGAAGAATCTTTTTACCCATTCGCCCAAGTGTACAAGTTAGGTGGGTCGACAACATATTCCTGTCATGTGACGCACATGCCGTCAGCAGTGTCGTATAGAATATATCAGACGTGTTTTCCTGTGGAGGAATCGGTTGACCTATGACCTTGCGATCAAATGTTTTCGGTTCCCATTGGAGAGGTACGTCCTTTCGTCTACTAATCGCACGGTTTTGCGGTGCGGTCGCAAAACACAAACACTAAACTTATTACAGTGAAGAGACGTCAAAGAACAAACGGACAGATCATAACTTTGAGAAAATAAAATTTTCACTCGAGGGAAGGCTTGAACGAAGGACCTCTCGTTCGGCAGTTGCTCACGCTTACCACGGGACCACGCCGCTCCTGAGCTGAAGCTTTCCTAGATGTTGCCTATCTTGCACATGGACTACTCAGTTTGTATATTTTAGTTATTTTTTTCATAGTTCCACACAACTTCTTCCTGTTTTCTCGATTGATGTGTGTTCAGTTTTTCAAGTCCTGTCCACTGTGCCAACTTATAACTAAATCTGAGGGGGGTGCGATGGGGAGGTTCCCTTGTAAGTAGTGTGTAAGCCTAGAGGCAGATGACCTCAGCAATTTGGTCCCATAGGAATTCACCACAGACCCGTGGTCTAGGGGTAGCGTCTTTGATTCATAATCAAAACGTCTTCGGTCCCGGGTTCGATCCCCGCCACTGCCTAAATTTTCATAAATAATCAGCATTGTCGGCCGAAGACTTCCGGCATAAGAAGTCAGCCTCATTCTGCCAACGGCCTTGTCAAAGAGGGCGGACGAGCGGATAGAGGTTCAGGGCACTCTCTTGTCTTGGGGTGGGAAATTGCCCCTGAAGGCGGAAGAATCAGCAATGATCAACTACATGAGGATGCAGAAGGCAATGGAAACCACTGCATTAAAGATACGTAACGTGTATCCACAGGACATGTGGCCTGAAACTGAAGAAGTGTCATGATGATCTCTCCATTGGCAAGAGATTCCGGAATAGTCCCCCATTCGGATCTCCGCGAGGGGACTGCCAAGGGGGAGGTTACCATGAGAAAAGGATTGAATAATCAACGAAAGGATAACGTTCTACGAGTCGGGGTGTGGAATGTCAGAAGTTTGAACGTGGTAGGGAAACTAGAAAATCTGAATAGGGAAATGCAAAGGCTCAATCTAGATATAGTAGGGGTCAGTGAAGTGAAGTGGAAGGAAGACAAGGATTTCTGGTCAGATGAGTATCGGGTAATATCAACAGCAGCAGAAAATGGTATAACAGGTGTAGGATTCGTTATGAATAGGAAGGTAGGGCAGAGGGTGTGTTACCGTGAACAGTTCAGTGACCGGGTTGTTCTAATCAGAATCGACAGCAGACCAACACCGACAACGATAGTTCAGGTATACATGCCGACGTCGCAAGCTGAAGATGAACAGACAGAGAAAGTGTATGAGGATACTGAAAGGGTAATGCAGTATGTAAAGGGGGACGAAAATCTAATAGTCATGGTCGACTGGAATGCAGTTGTAGGGGAAGGAGTAGAAGAAAAGGTTACAGGAGAATATGGGCTTGGGACAAGGAATGAAAGAGGAGAAAGACTAAATGAGTTCTGTAACAAGTTTCAGCTAGTAAAAGCGAATACCCTGTTCAAGAATCACAAGAGGAGGAGGTATACTTGGAAAAGGCCGGGAGATACGGGAAGATTTCAATTAGATTACATCATGGTCAGACAGAGATTCCGAAACCAGATACTGGATTGCACCCAGGAGCAGATGTAGACTCAGATCACAATATAGTAATGATGAAGAGTAGGCTGAAGTTCAAGACATTAGTCAGGAAGAATCAATACGCAAAGAAGTGGGATACGGCAGTACTGAGGAATGACGAGATACGTTTGAAGTTCTCTAACGCTATAGGTACAGCAATAAGGAATAGCGCAGTAGGCAGTACAGTTGAAGAGGAATGGACATCTCTAAAAAGGGCCATCACAGAAGCTGGGAAGGAAAACATAGGTACAAAGAAGGTAGCTGCGAAGAAACCATGGGTAACAGAAGAAATACTTCAGTTGATTGATGAAAGGAGGAAGTACAAACTTGTTCCGGGAAAATCAGGAATACAGAAATACAAGTCGCTGAGGAATGAAATAAATAAGAAGTGCAGGGAAGCTAAGACGAAATGGCTGCAGGAAAAATGTGAAGACATCGAAAAAGATATGATTGTCGGGAGGACAGACTCAGCATACAGGAAAGTCAAAACAACCTTTGGTGACATTAAAAGCAACGGTGGTAACATTAAGAGTGCAACGGGAATTCCACTGATAAATGCAGAGGAGAGAGCAGACAGGGGAAAGAATACATTGAAAGCCTCTATGAGGGTGAAGATTTGTCTGATGTGATAGAAGAAGAAACAGGAGTCGATTTAGAAGAGGAAGTGGATCCAGTATTAGAATCGGAATTTAAAAGAGCTTTGGAGGACTTACGGTCAAATAAGGCAGAAGTGATAGAAAACATTACATCAGAATTTCTGAAATCATTGGGGGAAGTGGCAACAAAACGACTATTCACGTTGGTGTGTAGAATATATGAGCCTGGCGATATACCATCCGACTTTCGGAAAAGCATCATCCACACAATTCCGAAGACGGCAAGAGCTGACAAGTGCGAGAATTATCGCACAATCAGCTTAACAGCTCATGCATCGAAGCTGCTTACAAGAATAATATACAGAAGAATGGAAAAGAAAATTGAGAATGCGCTAGGTGACGATCAGTTTGGCTTTAGGAAAAGTAAAGGGACGAGACAGACAATTCTGACGTTACGGCTAATAATGGAAGCAAGTCTAAAGAAAAATCAAGACACTTTCATAGGATTTGTCGACCTGGATAAAGCGTTCGACAATATAAAATGGTGCAAGCTGTTCGAGATTCTGAAAAAAAGTAGGGGTAAGCTATAGGGAGAGACGGGTCATACACAATATGTACAACAACCAAGAGGGAATAATAAGAGTGGACGATCAAGAACGAAGTGCTCGTATTAAGAAGGGCGTAAGACAAGGCTGTAGCCTTTCGCCCCTACTCTTCAATCTGTACATCGAGGAAGCAATGATGGAAATAAAAGAAAGGTTCAGGAGTGGAATTAAAATACAAGGTGAAAGGATATCAGTGATACGATTCGCTGATGACATTGCTATCCTGAGTGAAAGTGAAGAAGAATTAAATGATCTGCTGAACGGAATGAACAGTCTAATGAGTACACAGTATGGTTTGAGAGTAAATCGGAGAAAGACGAAGGTAATGAGAAGTAGTAGAAATGAGAACAGCGAGAAACTTAACATCAGGATTGATGGTCAAGAAGTCAATGAAGTTAAGGAATTCTGCTACCTAGGCAGTAAAATAACCAATGACGGACGGGGCTAGAGGACATCAAAAGCAGACTCGCTATGTCAAAAAAGGCATTTCTGGCCAAGAGAAGTCTACTAATATCAAATACCGGCCTCAATTTGAGGAAGAAATTTCTGAGGATGTACGTCTGGAGTACAGCATTGTATGGTAGTGAAACATGGACTGTGGGAAAACCGGAACAGAAGAGAATCGAAGCATTTGAGATGTGGTGCTATAGACGAATGTTGAAAATTAGGTGGACTAATAAGGTAAGGAATGAGGAGGTTCTACGCAGAATCGGAAAGGAAAGGAATATGTGGAAAACACTGATAAGGAGAAGGGACAGGATGATAGGACATCTGCTAAGACATGAGGGAATGACTTCCATGGTACTAGAGGGAGTCGTAGAGGGCTAAAACTGTAGAGGAAGAGAGAGATTGGAATACGTCAAGCAAATAATTGAGAACGTAGGTTGCAAGTGCTATCCTGAGATGAAGAGGTTAGCACAGGAAAGGAATTCGTGGCGGGCCGCATCAAACCAGTCAGTAGACTGATGGAAAAAAAAAAAAAGGAATTCACACACATCTGAACATTTTTTATTTCAGACTGTGTAAGTTTGGCTCTGAGAAAGATTCACCACATTATAATAAACTTGCCAATAATAAGCAAGGCCAAGTAGCTCACAAACGTTTCTCAATATTTATGATGGTGTATATTTTGATCTTATTCACATACGTAATACCTTGAAAACTGAGGCACCACGACTATAACTTTTGATGGAGAGGAAAATATCCTTAATGTACTTTGGGTAAGTAAAGTGGTTAACATTGCTACAGTGTTGTTTTGCGTCTAAATATTTACTAATTTTTACGTCAATTAATTGCACCGCGCCGAGTGGCCGTGCGGTTTGAGGCGCCGTGTCACGGACTGTGCAGCCGCTCCCGCCGGATTTTCGAGTCCTCCCTCGGTCATGTGTGTGTGTGTGTGTGTGTGTGTGTGTGTGTGTGTGTGTGTCTTGTTCTTAGCATAAGTTAATTTATGTAGTGTGTAAGTCTAAGGATCGATGACCTCAGCAGTTTGGTCCCTTAGGAATTCGCACACATTATAGACTAAATTGCTTGTAGTACATCTAGAGCCTCAAAAGGTTGAGCATCCCTGCTGTAGTTTATCATAAAAAAGCAGACGTGAGAACGCTGAGACACAAATACCAGATTATGTACGTGTGTAAAAGTGTGATTTTGTGGATGCATATTGTTATTACAGTTTTACATAGTGTGTGTAATAAAGCAATTTTGTATTAGGAGAACCAAGTTCAGAGAACAGGGTGACTCTTGTATGATTTTAGACGATTCATAGAACTATAAATTAGATGAAACTTTCCTTCACGTTTGAAAGCAAAAATATCTCATTTTGAATACCATATGTGTTGCGAGTACTATGAGTAGTAATAGAGAAGAGTGCTATTCACGTTTTAAAAACTATTGTACTGATAGCAGACATAATTGTAACTATTATCGGTTTTGTCCAGAAAGCATCAGAACTCCTCTCAAACTGTCATGACGCTTGCGCTATTTTAACATTTACATCACTCTGGTTCTTTTCCATGAATTAGAGCTCCATTTAATACTGTAATGGTGGCTAAATTCACACGAGGCCGTAAGAATATGCCACGTAATGATTGTGCGACGTCTGATGTCTGTGCATCGCCAGATCATGGCGATGGCATGAGTTACCTAAGGCAACGATACTAATTTTGTATTACGTTTGAGATGCTGAATGAGAACCGATATTTCGTGGCCAGTTTTCTTGCGCTACTAGAGTCAACTGTTTTGGTGGAAAACGGAAGCAATGAAATCCAACTGCCATCTCATCTTTATAGTAACAGCGCTTGATCCGTTGTCAAACATTCATAATAACGTTAGATGCTTTATGGAACGTAAGGTTTATCTCTCGCATTGCCGAGAGTAGTTTCATGTAAGACTGAAAATGCAGTTTTTAGATCAAGTGAAGTCGATAAGTAACTGTCAGTCTCTCCTTTCATAACTTTTTCGTCTAACGGTAAAAGAAAGCCAAAATCTACTGTTAGCTATCTACTGACACAACGGTGCTGAATTTCTGTTGATCACTCGCCACGGCTACCTACGCAATAGGCTATTGCCGCCTAAAGCAGTATCTCCGCAGCTATACAGACGACACAGGGTTTTCCATTCAAAATGTAGTGGCTGTGAATATAAATTTTTGTTCTCTGAATGCTCAGACTCACTGAAAGGGGCAGCTTATCTTGCGCTGGGGGATCAGTAAAAAGGAATAACGGCTTCAACCAAATGTAAGTCGTGACATAGTTTGAAAGAAATGAAATCTAGGTTTTATTCTAAAGCTTTATACACTTTCACAAAGCACTCGTTGCTTGACAGGACTGATGAAACGTGATGATTGTGCTTCGTTGCAAATGCTGATTTTGTTCGTCCGCATATCCCCCGAACTTCGCAGCAGGAATTTTACACATGCAGAAATGTTGTGTAGGCGGCTCAAAACAGACCCTCGGGGCTTAAAGTGAGATGACCTTAAGAAAGAGGCAAAACTGGTGTTGTTAACAGTTCTTTGAATTGTTTTATAAATTTTTGTTTTGCTATATAGTCTATTTTGTAGGATCATTCACAATTTCACGTCTTCGTTCATTCATCCTCGAGTTTATGATCTAGGGCGCACATACAGGGCTATTACAAATGATTGAAGCGATTTCATAAATTCACTGTAGCTCCATTCATTGACATATGGTCACGACACACTACAGATACATAGAAAAACTCATAAAGTATTGTTCGGCTGAAGCCGCACTTCAGGTCTCTGCCGCCAGAGCGCTCGAGAGCGAAGTGAGACAAAATGGCGACAGGAGCCGAGAAAGCGTATGTCGTGCTTGAAATGCACTCACATCAGTCAGTCATAACAGTGCAACGACACTTCAGGACGAAGTTCAACAAAGATCCACCAACTGCTAACTCCATTCGGCGATGGTATGCGCAGTTTAAAGCTTCTGGATGCCTCCGTAAGGGGAAATCAACGGGTCGGCCTGTAGTGAGCGAAGAAACGGTTGAACGCGTGCGGGCGAGTTTCACGCGTAGCCCGCGGAAGTCGACGAGTAAAGCAAGCAGGGAGCTATACGTAGCACAGCCGACGGTTTGGAAAATCTTACGGAAAAGGCTAAAGCAGAAGCCTTACCGTTTACAATTGCTACAAGCCCTGACACCCGATGACAAAGTCAAACGCTTTGAATTTTCGGTGCGGTTGCAACAGCTCATGGAAGAGGATGCGTTCAGTGCGAAACTTGTTTTCAGTGATGAAGCAACATTTTTTCTGAATGGTGAAGTGAACAGACACAATGTGCGAATCTGGGCGGTAGAGAATCCTCACGCATTCGTGCAGCAAATTCGCAGTTCACCAATAGTTAACGTGTTTTGTGCAATCTCACGGTTTAAAGTTTACGGCCCCTTTTTCTTCTGCGAAAAAAACGTTACAGGACACGTGTATCTGGACATGCTGGAAAATTGGCTCATGCCACAACAGGAGACCGACAGCGCCGACTTCATCTTTCAACAGGATGGTGCTCCACCGCACTTCCATCATGATGTTCGGCATTTCTTAAACAGGAGATTGGAAAACCGATGGATCGGTCGTGGTGGAGATCATGATCAGCAATTCATGTCATGGCCTGCACGCTCTCCCGACTTAAACCCATGCGATTTCTTTCTGTGGGGTTATGTGAAAGATTCAGTGTTTAAACCTGCTCTACCAAGAAACGTGCCAGAACTGCGAGCTCGCATCAACGATGCTTTCGAACTCATTGATGGGAACATGCTGCGCCGAGTGTGGGAGGAACTTGATTATCGGCTTGATGTCTGCCGAATCACTAAAGGGGCACATATCGAACATTTTTGAATGCCTAAAAAAACTTTTTGAGTTTGTGTATGTGTGTGCAAAGCATTGTGAAAATATCTCAAGTAATAAAGTTATTGTAGAGTTGTCAAATCGCTTCATCATTTGTAATAACCCCGTACAAAGAATCTCACTCGTTGCATCTTATGATAATCTAATTTGAAACAGGATTCTGTTCAAAACTGTCTAAGTCATGCAGTGTTTTGAAAGTTTTAGTATTTGTAGGTGACGGTGTTAATTCATCCATCTTACATTCGAAGAAATCTTAAGTAAATAAGGCTTATTTATTTATCGTATCAAGAAAGAACTATACAACATTAGTGGGGAAATGTGCACAATCACTGGATAGTGTAATCTTACGTCTCCAGATCTAGTTCCCTGATCCATTCGATCGCTTCATCCGAAGCGTGGTGAATGTCTCTTGCCGTCCCTTTGTACGCTTGGAGAGGACGAACGGTGACGATATGAGGAATTGACTGTAAGGAAACATCACACTCACAATTTGCAGTACTCGCCGAACCTCAGTTGTGCGTTAGGTAAATCGAATAATTGTATCCGAATGGAAGCGATCTCAACTAGATGTTTGTTGACCGCTAATGACTGCTCCTACTGGATTTTCCATAAGTGGTTGACACTGAAGGAGAATGTTGTTTGCTGTACGCCACTAGGTTTCCTTGATTTCAAGCGCTGGTGTTCTGCTTGTGCAATACCTGTATCTCTGTTAATGAGTAACTGAGGATTCTTCTGAATGTTGTGCCAGATCTTCCGGAGTGCTTCTGAACTTCTTAGAGCTGGAGATAGGATATTACTGTGAACGGGAAGCTGTAGGGTGTTTTTACTCCGAATACATCCCGTAATTATTTGCATTGCCTGACTGAGCTGCACGTTTACCTCCGTAGTGTGAACATTATTGATACCGGTCGAACAGCAGCTTTCAGCAACAGAGTGTGGCAGGGCTAAGACTGTGGATCGTAAAACATGAGCGTTAGTTCTCCTGCGAGGTACCTGCAAGATTTAAAGAATGTTATTTCTGGTTTTGACTTTAGTAGCTACATTTCAAAGATGCTGCTGGTAAGTTAGAGTTATATCTAGTACGATGTGTAGGTACTGTGTTGTACTGCCGTACTGGAAGACTTGGCATTTGAATCTGTTTTCTGGTTTTTAATTTGTCTACTTGTTGCGTAAGTGAAACGCACTTGTAACTGTTTTCTGAGGATTTAAGTTCATGCCTGCAGGTGTAACCTTTAAGCACCCCAAAACATGACGCTCGGATGATGCTAAGAATGTAACAATGGTAAGATGAGACTGAACTGTGTAAAAAGACCTCTCGTCCTTTTCAGAACTCATAAGTTGGTAGAACTGGACCATCTTTGTGCATTTGTCAACTTAATATCGAAGGGATAAGTTGAGCGAAATGTGAACAAATGTAAGTAAATATCACAAAACTCATTATTTTGTGTGCAAATGAAATGTTCAACCATAAAGGGTGCTTCGCTGATTGGGGTTTTTGTATTTGTGTCACTGTCTATCACTCTTAGTGTGCCGCGTAGGAAATGGTATTTAATATATGCAGTTTTTACTGTGGGGTTTAGAAAACGTTTGAATTCTTGTACGGTCAACAGCTTACGTTGTGCAAATATTCGAAAATGAATATTTAAGAGTAAGAGTGGCTCTTTTTCCTCCCACAGATGGGCGATAAAACGCAGATCTGTTTTTTGTGATGCCCAACAGCGAGAAAACAAAGAGTAATACACCAGGTGCAGTACGGAACCTTCCATAACGTTATGCAGCTGAAATCCATGTAATACGTTGCGGGCTTGTAAATAAACAGAGAATGAGAATTACAGAGAAGATGAGCCTATCGCAGAGTGTTGTTCTGTTGCCTCTTTTGCTTATATGTTCAGAGCATTTGTAATGAAGCAGCCTACTCTACGTGTCGGCACACGGTGTTATTTATAACTATCATACACGAGATCCGTTTGTTTATGCAAGACTGGCGCCTGTAATGAAGTGCAGGAGGCAGGGGAAAAAGAACAGAATGGCGTTGGAGAGAAAGAGCGAGGCACCTGTTGCGTCTAACAATAGCTTGCTCTACCAAACCGTTGAGAAGATTAGGTGCGTCAGTTAGGTGTTGTATATTAGTTGTGAGACACTACCACCTGCCTTTACAATACAGTGCTAACTCACAGGCATAATATCGCCATCTACGGGAGGTCCCATGGAGTATCTGTACTCCAAAAATTTCCTAAAGCGTTCAAGATAACATTTCTGATGTGAAGATATACTTACGGGTTTCGTGTTTTGCTGTATGGTTAATATGCAAAAATTTTATTGTGTAACAATATGCTATTGAAAATACACATTGTTTTAACGAACTGATCCATATTTAAAGGCATTCGATAGGTTCTATGTAGAAGGATACAGAGACGTAACAAACAAGACTGTTGGCAGATAAACTTTTAGAATACAAGAAGGGAGTTTTTGCTTTATGTGAGTCAGTTATCTATTGGTACAGCTAAGTTTCAGCTTCGTTCTACGGTATTCATAACGCGATGGACTGCTCTATGCCGGTGGCTTTGCCGTAACATGTAGCACATACAATTTCGTCTATCTTTGAGGGACCGCTTCACTGTGAGGACAAACTCGCCAGAGATCTCTGCCTCATGTTTCCACCTGATAACGAATCCCGTAAAAAGGGACATAATTTTTTTTTTAAAGAAAGAGTTGTACGAATACGTCTTTAAATAGAAATATGTTTCGATTGTTACTCGTATCGCGAAATACTCGCTCCTTTTTAACCGTCTCCTGTGGATTCAGCATCTGGAGAGCGTTTGTTTCCACGTTACATTTTAAACACTGTTTATTTGTTCTCCTGTGTCAGTTCTCCATTCTCAAAAGCAGTTCTGTAAGTTTTCACTTCCTTTTAGTTGCTGCACAAGTTTTCGAAGATAAAATGAAATTTTGTAAATGAGTGAAATAAATTCTATATGTGAGCCCAGGAATATTTTCATAAGTTTTATTTCAATTTTCATCGCAACTTTTACTTATTTATTTCCTATAACGTTTTTTTGCACATAGCTATCACCAAATACACGTTAAAGACAGTACTCAATACGCAGTTTCAGCTTAATAACAGTACCTTCGTTTGTTATTGACACAGATGGAAACTGTTTTGAACTGACGCTAAGTATTAAGCACAGGTGCTTTTGTTTCAACTTCAACCAAATCAAAACAAAGAGCTGTTGAGGAATATGCCATTGATTCAACTTCTGTTAGCGTGCCGAAGAATGTGCAGGTCAATGCTACAACTTTCATTTGATATTATCACGAGTATTGGAAATTCAGAATGGACATAGGAGTCAAGCTTAGATATTCCGCATCACGAAAACTATTCTAGAGCCCTGTAGGAGCTTGTAGGTCCTCAAACTGGAGAAACTGAGAAAATATTGTGCCACTAACATGTGCCAGCTCTGTTTTGCTGACGACATTGTACTGATTGCCTTTATTGTAGATAAACTTCAATAAAGATGAAAGCATCCACTACGGTAAGCTTAAAAGTAGGTCTCAAAATGAGTAGTAATATGACTGAGATAGTGTGCACTGAATCAGAGACCAATGAAAGCTCCCGTTAGTTGAATAAATGTGTCGGTAAAGGAAGATTCTATTCAATGTGCTTGATCACATATCCAGTTTTGCACTAAAACAGAACAGGTAGATATTCAGAGAAACGTGTGGAAGTAAACACTGTCAAATAACTGTATAACACAGAGAATTATGAAGTGTCGTTATTTTTAAAATCACAGTTGTGAGTTAGGAATAATCGAAATCGAAGGGTATAAGATAATATTGGAGATATAGCGAGGACTATAATGTATGCACTTCCAAGTCTAAACAGAAAGGAAATTTGAAGCTTATGAAGGAATCGGGGTGAAATCCCTGTAGTGGAATAATTGTCTTTACTGCTGCTTGCAAGAAACTAATAACCATCGTATACCGCCTACTCGCGATTCACCTGCCACACAGAGTAACTAGAATGAAAGATGGTGCCACAGTAAACATTTTGATAAAACTTTCTCCCGCGCTGTAAAAGATCCCGCGAAAAGGGCGCGAGTCGCAGCTAATTTTAAAAAGGAAAGAATAACAATCATAACGACAGGGATTTACAGCAGCACGAAAAGCTGAGATATAAACGTAGCTGGTCTATATATGAAAAACCAGTTAGGACAATTAAACGTTGTGGTATAATAAAGTTTCGTCTCACACAACTTAGTTAGGAACATTTCCATTTACTCCCAAATGTAAAAATTATTTCCGGCAGTGCTTTGAGCGGGTGTTTCTCGAACCAGCAGCGTGTAAAGTGAATATGTAAATGAGCGTTCGGTATGACAGAGCGCCACGGGCCAACTCTGGCGGTGTGCTTCTCTCTGCATTACGTATGTACACACTTAGCTTTTCAAACTTTATTAGAGATGCGTCAGGCGCAGAAGAGTAATGGTCAGTGCACGGAGAAGATGCCGAAACGTTTTACTGTCCGGCACAAAACAAAAAAATCACTGAAGCAACATGGCTGCGGCCGAGCAGCTCTCCACTTCGCTGGAGACTCTCGGTCGAGTTATTTTCATACAACGAAAACGATTCGATTTTTGCATTCTCGCAGTAGTGACCCTCAAAAAAATTAATTCCTTCCTCCTCTTAACACACACGTGATTTCGTTACTAATTACTTACTGCATGGTATATTACGTTAAAATTGCAGACTTACTCGTAACAGGAAACCAATTATTTACTTTACGCGAGTTGGATAGTACCGTACGATGGCAGCGCGAGTCAGTAATTCGTTCTTTTCTACATTAAATCGAACGTACAAGGTGTTCAGAAATTCCCCTTTACATATCTCTAGGAGTTGTAGAGGGGAGTGAGTAGACAATATTTTGAATAGGATCCCACGTCCGGAAATGTACAGTTCCCGTGCTACAGCCGTTTGAAAACGTGTTTGCCAGGTTGGTATGCAATAGGGTAGTCATGGTGGGGCGCTTGCATCGGATCGACTGTCATTTGACCCATAGGTTGCCTCTCTCACCTCGGGCCTCATTCACGTGTCTGCTACCGTTAGAGCAACACGTTTGAAAAATACATAGACATGATCCTTCTGTATGGCGAAGCTCATGGTAATGGAAGAGCTGCTCGTCGTCTTTACCAAGAACGTTATCCACAATGACAGACTCTAGAGCATACTATTTCCGCCAGAATTACGTAACGGCTTCGAGAAACGGGTACCTTCACCGTCAACAGTCGTGACTGTGGTGCTCCAAGAAGACGACGCACAACCGAATAGGAAGAGTGTTTGTGATGTTTGTGTAAACTGATTAAGTATCCTTTTGGTTTCTTTAGTTATTAGTGGAGCTGTAACACAAATTCTGTGCTGAGGCTATTAAATTAAGAGTAAAAGTGGTCACGTTACCAACACGTTTTCAAATGGTTGTAGCATGGAAACGGTACGTTTCCGGACATGTGTTCCTATTCAAAATATTATGTACACACTCCCCTCTACAAGTCCCAGAAGTATGTAACGTGAATTTTCGAACACCCTGTATATTTACGTACCGTATCATACAATGAAAAATGTGCACTAACCTCATTTGTAAGTCCGACTAGTTTATGCTTATCCATTACGGACTTTTAGAACTCCTGACTATTAATTGAATGTAAATACATATAACTGAAACCAGACATTTTTTTTTCAATAGATATTAATTGTACCATGAACCGGTTTTAGAACCTTTTCAGGTTCATCTTCAGATCACTGGCTGTCGCAAGCCAGCACCTAGCATTATGCTAGAAATAGTGATGTAACTTTCGAAAACCATCTGAAGATGAACCTGAAAATGTTAGGAAACTGGTTCAGGGAATAATAAACAACTATTCAAAAAGTGACTGGCTGCAACTGTTCAACTGTGTGCGAAATCTTATGGGTCTTAACTGCTTAGGTCATCAGTCCCTAAGCTTACACACTACTTAACCTAAATTATCCTAAGGACTAACACACACACCCATGCCCGGGGGAGGACTCGAACCACCGCCGGAACAAGCCGCACGGTCCATGACTGCAGAGCCTTAGACCGCTCGGCTAATGACTGGGTGCAGTTTTATGTATTTACAGTCGGAATAGTAGTTCATTTCCTTAGATCCAGGCCTAAATAAGTGCGCGAAAAAATGCAGTGAACATATAATAAGAGAAACGATTGGAAATATTATTGAAGAAGACAAAATATAAACTTACGTTAAGCAGACACCAAAATATATCAGCTAAGATGCCAGACGGCACAGTAACTAACAACAGAGAGAAAACTGTACAGGCATTAATGAGTTCTGTCAGGTTTCATAAAAATCAAATGATGAAAAAGAAACAGAAATATATTCCAATGAAACTAACAGTATTTCAGACGTGAGGCAAACTGCGTTGTCAAGACAAAAGACAGTTATCTTCGTGCAATGCACTCATTAAAAAGGAAATGGTACAGATTAATAGGGAAGTCGTAAAACATGTTGATGACTTTTTGGATTTCGGTCAGTCGAAAATGACAGCATGGGCAGCCAGAGAAATAAGCAGAACAGTGAAAATCTCTGCAGTGCTCTTGCCGAACTAAATCAGGTTTCCACACCGTAGTTACCAATGTATTTGGAACAAGAAGCTTACAGTCACCGTGTGTTAATAATTTTGATTTATGACAGAGAGAAATTTGAAAATCAATTGACAACTGAGAGTTGGTCAACCAGCAGAGGAGACAGGTGTATTGCGGCCATGGGTGACACTTGCTCCATTGGACAGTGCATGTTTCTTTCTTGATACTAGGAAATAATAAAAGGCGGAAGCGACAACCAGATACAATGTGGGTACAAGAAATTCGGAAATACGCAGAAACAACATTGGTGTACCACTTAAGACCATAACAGATCCGAAGGAGACCTTCATTCAGTCGCGTACGTCAGATGGCTTGTAATGATAATGACGACGAACTGGAAGCGAAAATGCAGCACAAGTTCGGATTTAGGAACCTGAGTGTGGCCTGGCGCTGGGAGGAGGGGAGGGTATGTCTTGATAACAGTAAGCAGCCTATTATGGATGTGGGTTGCAATAATTACGAAAAGAAAAAGAGACTAGCGCCGAGCGCTGCACTTAAACCAAACTCAAGACTGAAAAGTACAAGAGGGTGTTATAAAATCTATAGGATTGTTTTCGAATGTTCTGGAAGTTCTCCTGTGATCCACAATGGTTTGGAGTCTAAATCGTCCAGAATAATCTTGAATGAACTCCAACATTCTGGCATTGTAAATACTTAGTGGCAAGCTGAAAAAGTTCAAGCCTCTGAAAGTATGTAAGGCAAAGTTCGGTTCGGTTATGTCAGCCTTAAACAATAATAGAGGAAATAATAAGTGAATTCCAAATGGAACCACCGCTTTGCACGAATAAATTAAAGAGAGAGACCCTTTGTTGTAGAAATTCCGCTCTGTGCGTTTATGTAAGGATGAAGTTCTACTCGTCTGCCTTAATAATAAGTGAAAGCTCAAAGAGGATATGTAATCAAAATCTTCAGGAAGAGTTGTTGTTGTTGTGGTCTTCTGTCCGAAGACAAGTTTGGTTCAGCTCTCCATGCTACTCTATCCTGTGCAAGCCTCTTCATATCGGAATAGCTACTGAAACCTACGTCCTTTCGAGTCTGTTTACTCTGTTTACTGTATTCATCTCTTGGTCTCCCTCTATGACTTTTAACCCCCCCTCCCAGTTCTGCCCAATACTAATCTGGTGGCCGGCCGGAGTGGCCGTGCGGTTCTAGGCGCTACAGTCTGGAACCGAGCAACCGCTACGGTCGCAGGTTCGAATCCTGCCTCGGGCATGGATGTTTGTGATGTCCTTAGGTTAGTTAGGTTTAATTAGTTCTAAGTTCTAGGCGACTAATGACCTCAGAAGTTAATCTGCATAGTGTTCAGAGCCATTTGAACCATTTTTTTAACTAATCTGGTGATCCCTTCACGCCCAGAATGTGTACCATCAATCGATTCCTTCTTCTAGTCATGTTGTGATACAAATTTATCTTATCTCCAGTTCACTGCACTACCTCTTCACTAGTTATACGATCTCGGCAGTCTTTGTAGGATCACAACTGAAAATCTTATGTCCTCTCGTTGTCTAAACTGTTTATCGTCGACGTTTCTCTTCCATCCACGGGAAAATTCCAGACAGATCCCTTCATTTCATAATATTTAAATGTATATTCAATGTTAACAATTTTCTCGTCATCGGGAACGCTTTTCTTACCACTGTCAGTCAACATTTCATATCCTCTCCAGTTCGGCAATCATCAGTTATTTTACTGGCCATGCCCAAACAGCAAAGTCCCTGTATTACTTTAAGTGACTCATTTCCTAATCTAATTCCCTCAGCATCACCTGATTTAAATCGTATATATTCCATTACTCTTATTTTGTTTTTGTTGATGTTCATCTTACATCCTCCTTTCAAGACATTTTCCATTCTGTTAAGCTGCTCTGGTAGTTCATTTACTATCTTCGACAGACCTGCACGGTGATTGGAAAAACTCAAAGATTTTAAATCTTCTCTCGAAATTTTAATTACTTCTCCAAACTTCTCTTTAGTTTCCTTTCGTGTAAGCTCAATGTACAGACTGAGTAATGTCAGGGGTAGCCTACAACCCTGTCTCACTTTCTTCTCAGTTATTACTTCCGTTTCATGCCTCTCACCTTTATAACTGCCGTCTGCTTTCTCCACAAGTTGTAAATAACCTTTCGCTTCCTATATTTTACTCCTGTTACCTTCACAATTTAAAAGAGAGTATTCCGGTCAACATTGTCAAGATTATTTTCTAAGTCTACAAAAGCTATAAACATAGGCTTCCCTTTCCTTCACCTGTCTTATAAGAAAAGTCGTAGGGTCAGCATTATCTCACGTGTTCGTACATTTCTCCAGAATGCCAACTTATATTCCCCGAGGTCGTCTTCTATTTGTTTTTTTTTTCATTATCCTGTAAAGAATTCACATTATTATTTTCCAGCCATGGCTTATTCGTCTGATAATTCAGCATTATTCCCACTTGTCAGTACCGGCTTTCTTTGGGATTGTATTTATTGTATTCTTCTAGAGGCACAAAGCATGGCGGGATGACCAGAAAAATCAAAAGGGACCATCAAAAAGAAACCCTAAACTTCATAGAGGAATCATTCAAACAACATAAGTGAAGGGTCTATTATAGAATATTCAGAAAATATCAATCAAAGTATACTCCACCCACACTCATGATGAAAAGTAAAAATGGGAAACTAGCACACAATAATCAAGACAATTCCAACATTCTAGCTGATCACTTCAAAGAATTACCAAATGCTGAGCAACCAAAAGAATACCTAGATTTCGAACCACATCCAAGAAACAAAGCAGGCAATTGTGGCCGAGCGGTTCTAGGCCCTTCGGTCCGGAACCGCGCTGCTGCTACGGTCGCAAGTTCGAATCCTGCCTTGAGCATGGATGTGTGTGATGTCCTTAGGTTAGTTAGGTTTAAATAGTTCTAAGTCTAGGGGACTGATGACCTCCGATGTTAAGTCCCATAGTGCTCAGAGACATTTGAACCATTTTTGAACCAAAAAACAAAACACATCCGGAGAAGATTAGACCACCAGATCTCAGTGAAGTGATCGAAGCAACTAGGTGGCTCAAGAACTACAAAGTAGCAGGGGAGAATCAGTTGGTCGCAGAGCTGTGGAACAACACAAATAAACGAACACTTCAGAACCACCATAAGCACATAGCAGACATCTGGAATTCCGAAAAAATTCCAGAACAGTGGAATACAGCTGTAATCCACCCAATACACAAAAAGGGTGATAGATCGGGTCTAAATAACTATCGGGTGATTTCGCTGTCTGATGTCACATACAAGATCTTGTCTAGAATTATCTTTACAAGATTTCAGGAACAACTCGACCAGGAACTTGGAGAATATCAAGGAGGATTTCGTCTTGGAAGAAGCTGTCCAGATCAAATTATCAGCATTAAGTGGATCATGAAACATCAAAGAGTGAGAAACAAGAAGTTGGCAACCACTTTTGTTGACTTCAAGAAAGCATATGACAGTATACATCGTGAGTCATTACTTAAAATCCTTGCTGAAAATGGATTGCACCTGAAACTCGTTAATCTTATTGGACCCACTCTTAAGAATACTACATCCAAAATTAAATTCAAAGGGGAACTATCAGAATCATTTGAAATCTGGACGGGACTTCGACAGGGGGACGGTCTCTCACCACTACTATTTAACAGCGCACTGGAGAAAGTCATGCGAGAGTGGAATAAGAAATGTCATCGAACACCAAGATAGGCAGAAGTATCAATCCCAATTCCCTGGCCTTTTGCTAGTGATGTAGCGCTGCTCGCTAATAGCGTGGAAGAGGCTAAACACCAAATTGAAGAACTCTAAAAAATAGCAGCAAAAGTTGGACTATGGATCTCGTTTGGAAAGACAGAAATGATGCCATCCTTCAAGGTTGAAACACTAGCCATTGCACTGGATGATAACAAACGAATTAAAATTGTAAATAAATTCAAATATCTTGGGGAGGTTACAAATTGGAATTCAAACGAGAAAATGTCAGTAGAAAGCAGAACAACTAAACTGAAACAAGCGCAACGCATCACCTGTCCAACATAAAAGAAGGAATGTCTCTCTATAAATGCAAACCTCAGACACTACCACTCTGCTATTAAACCTGAAGCATCTTATGCTAGTGAAACAGTGTTCAAGATGAACACCAAATCAACCACAGACAAACTACAGAAGGCAGACAGAAGAATCCTTAGAACAATTATAAACAAAAAATACCAAGTAGAGGGAGAGTGGCGACTATAATCTAACGAAGTTGTATACCGAGATACTGAGTCAATAATTGGCACAATGCGGAAAAGGAGGGTTGCTTTTTTTCTGCCACATTTCCAGACTACCAGAAACCAGGCTACTGAACCAACTGTTCACTTAGTTTTGGAAAAGTATGACCAAGAAGAAATGGTTCAAAGACGTTCAACATGATTTAGGCGAGTTAGGCTTAACAATGCAACAAATGGAAGGTGGAGAAGAGAATTAGGTCCTGAAACACAGTGACACGAGATTTAAACTAAAGACATTTACACGCAAAAAATACACCATAACCGATGAAGATAGAGCAGCCAGGTAGGAAAGTATGAAGAAGTTCTGAGAGCAGAAGAGGAAAGCAAAATCTACAACAAGTATTAAGACTCAAATGTATCTGGATTGAATAAAGTGCTCTAATGTGGACGTAAAATATCTAAATAAATAATTCTGCTGTAGGGTTTTGCCTGTCTCATACAGCTTGTACACCAGGCGGAATAGTTTTGTCATGGCTGGCTCTTTTAAAAATATCAGTAGTTCTGACAGAACGTCATTTACTCCAAGGATCTCGTTTCGGCTTAGTTCTTTCAGCACTCTGTCAAATCTTCTCGCAGAATCGCATCTCCTATCTCATATTCATTTACGTCCTATTCTCTTTTGTAATACGGCCTTCACGTACATCTCAGTTGTATAGCCACTCTATATACTCCTTTCACCTTTCCGTTTTCCCCCTCTTTGCTTAGCACTGGTTATCCATCTGAACGCTTGATAGTCACACAGCTGCTTCTCTTTTGTCCGAAGGCCTCCTTAATTTTACTGTAGGTGGTATCCATCTTTCACTTAGTGATTTATGCTTCTACACCCTTACATTGGTCCTCTAGCCGTTCCTGCTTAGTCGTTTTGCATTTCCTGTCATCCTCGTTTTTTAGACGTTTGTGTTCCATTTAGACTGCTCCATCTGATGTATTTTTTATGTTCTTTCCTTTCATCAATTAAATTCAGTATTTCCTATGATATCCAAGAATTTTTACTAGGCCGTGTCTTTTTAACTATGCGATCCTCTGCTGCCTTTACTATTTCAACTCTCAAAACTACCCTTCTACCCATACGTATTCTACAGCATTACTTTCCCCTGTTGTCGTATATCGTTGCCTAATTCGCCCTCTGGAACTCTCAACAGCTTCTGGTTACAATTTATCCAGGGCAAATCTCCTTAATTTTCTACCTTTCCGATAATTCTTCAGCTTTTATCTACAGTTCTAATCCGAAGACTTAGGTCAGAGTCCACATCTGCCCCTGGAAATGTCTTACAGTTTTAAACTCGGTTCGAGAATCTTTTTCTTACCATTATGCAATCAGTCTGAAACCTTCCTTTGATTCTGCGTCTCTGAAAAGTATGCAACCTTCTTTCATAATCCTTAAACCAAGTGTTAGCAATGACTGCATTATGCTCTGTGCAGAATTCAGCCAGGCGGCATTCTCTTTCATTAGTTTCCCCAAGTCCATATGCACATCCTATTTTTCCTTTTCTTACTTTTATCGAATTCCGGTTTCCCATTACAATTAAATTTTCATCTCCCTTAAATACCTGAATAATTTCTTTTAGCTCTTCATAAATTCCTTAAATCTTTCCATCATCTACAGAGCTAGTTTCCACATAAACTTGTGCTACTTGTGTAGTTGTTGGTTTCGTGTCCGTCTTGACTACGATATTGCGTTCACCAAGACGTTCAAAGTAACTTACTCGCATTCCAACTTTATTAATTATTATTAGACCTACTCCTGCATTACTCCTATTAGTTGTTGTATTTATAACCCTTTAATTGTCTGAGCAGAGGTCCTGTCCCTCCTGCCACCTAAGTTCACTGATCCCCACTATGTTTAACTTCAACCTGTCAATTTCTCTTTTTAAATGTTCTACCTATTTTCCCGGTTAAGGGATGTAGGATTCCACGCTCCGTCCCGTAGAAAGCCAGTCCTGATAATGACATCCTCCTGAGTACTCCCCGCCCGAAGAATCGAATAGGGGACTATTTTACCTCCATAATATTTTAGGTAGGAGTATTTTATCATCATTTTACCATGCAGTAAAGCTGCAGGCCAACAGGAAAATCACATCTGTAGTTTCTTCTTGCTTTCAGCCATGTCACTAATGTTACAGGGCCAGATCTGCCCCTCTTCAGGAACTATACGTGTGTCTGGCCTCTCAGCAGATATCTCTCCTTTGAGGTTACACCTATTGTACGGCTTCCTGCATCATTAAGGTACGCAAGCCACCACACCACTGCAAAGTCCGTGGTTCGTGGAGGGGCGGCAGTGAGAATTATAAAGGTTATATTTAGTGAGATAGTGATTCACAGTGTTCCATGCCTTAATTAATGAAATATTAACACACATTCGAGAGAAAGCACAGAGACGTGAGGGCAACGAAGAAGTAGGGCAAAAGAACGAGAAAGACTATCTGTTACAGAGCTGCATTATTATCGCAAATGAGGGCGAAACAAATTAAACATAATTGCGAAATTGTTTACAAATGCACCTAAAATGGCTCGATATATATTTTCTAGATTACAAGTTTTGTTACTTGAGATGCTGGGAGTTAAAATACATCTATGAGAAAACAGTTTCACTGCTTATAAACTCAAGACATAAATAGAAGGCGTATAAATTTACCCAAGTTTTGTTACTTGAGATACTGGAAGTTAAAATACGTATATGAGAAAACAGTTTTACTGCTGATAAACTCAGGACATAAATGAAAGGCGTATAAATTTACACAATGCTATGTTCAAACTGTCAAGGAAATTTGTTATCTTTGTTTGAGAACCGTTATTCCTCTTTACATCGATGGAAAGTAAGCACTCCAAAATCGACTCTAGTTCTTGTAGTTGCATTTTGAGGGCCTTATTTAATCTGTGCAATACGCAGAGTTAAAAATTTGTGTTCTCGAAGTTGTGGCCTGTATCTGTGGAATGTGTGTGTGTTGTAGATTTTCTGGCGTGTCATATCGCAATGCTTTTGTATGTTCCTTGATCATCAGTGTGAAAGATAGGATTACGGCCAGTATATTGTATTTAATCAGCACAACATCCACTGGAAGTAATTCCGTTTTCATGAATTGATCATCATTAGTTTTAAGATTGCTGGGAGCTGATTCATTATGTTTCCTTTTTACTTTTCTAGTAAAATTGCCTGTTAATGTGGGTGCATAAACATTATAGGTATTTATCTGTTTGATGAAATCAATTGTTGCAGGGTGATTTTCTTCAAAAATGGCTCTGAGCACTATGGGACTCAACTGCTGAGGTCATTAGTCCCCTAGAACTCAGAACTAGTTAAACCTAACTAACCTAAGGACATCACAAACATCCATGCCCGAGGCAGGATTCGAACCCGCGACCGTAGCGGTCTTGCGGTTCCAGACTGCAGCGCCTTTAACCGCACGGCCACTTCGGCCGGCTGATTTTCTTCAAAAAATGGTTCAAATGGCTCCGAGCACTATGGGACTCAACTGCTGAGGTCATTAGTCCCCTAGAACTTAGAACTAGTTAAACCTAACTAACCTAAGGACATCACAAACATCCATGCCCGAGGCAGGATTCGAACCTGCGACCGTAGCGGTCTTGCGGTTCCAGACTGCAGCGCCTTTAACCGCACGGCCACTTCGGCCGGCGATTTTCTTCAGTCAGGGGTTTAAGATGCCTTGGGGATCGTGAAGATGTATGCTGCTATTTTTTGGGATTTGGGTGTCAAAATGCAGAGTGCATTTTAATGGCAGTGGTGGTGGATTTCTTGGAGATTTTAAGAATATATTTACCTTTTGCAAATATATGCTGAAATAAAGCAAATTTATAGGTTTTTCTATAGTTCATTTAGTTTACAAAGTAATCGTGTTGAACAGTGGTATTATCAGCACCTATAGACGGGTGGGTGACGTTAAAAAGAACGCAACAGCAAAGTGTGTGCGTTTTGCTGAAGATCGAAAAACATAAGAAGTTCTAGAAGAGGCTCTTATCCAGCAGTGGCTTACTGTGATGAAGATGTTGATGACAATCGAGGGGCATGTAGTAGCACACCTCTATTCCGACGCTAATGTCGTCTTTTCCTAATCGGAGCCATTACTTCTCGGTTCTAAGGTTCTTCAGTTTTCCTAGTGAGGCAGGATGCGCCATGTTTCAGACTTCCTGACAGGGAAAAAATATAAGTGACACAGGGTGCAAAACGCGGGTCTCGCCAATTTTAATTAAGCACGCCGACCACTAAAATATGCAGGCTAATTCATGCGACGTATTGTAATATGTTGCAAGTAATCAAATTTTAACGGTTAAGTTATACAGCGAAAACTGCTTTTATTACAAGCGATATTGCTGTGACGCTACGCGCCAAAATATTTTCCTGTTTTGTGCGGCAAGTGGAATATTCCCAGAGTTATTGTCTCACCGTTTTGAATCCAAGACGCATTTCTGCTTGAAGTGCGCAGTAGTGAATCGATTTTTGAGATTATTGTATATCTTAATCTCACCTTCACCTAAGTTTCAAAATCAGTTCCATTTAGCTTCTGTAGCAAATATACATCTGGATTGAAAGATGAAAATATCGTGGCTAGCGAGAGCATAAAACGGTCTTGTGTGCGTGGAGCACTGGAGAACGCATTCGTCATAGCTCACCAGGATGGACACCGATTATTAAGTAAAGTGGAGATCCTATTTGCCCTTTGAAGTGAAACCTTTTCATCCTTTTATGACTGCAACGGTCGAACGAGCTGTATTCCTCTGTTAATCAGGTTAAGCTGCATCCTCATTCCAGAGCTTTACATGAGCCGGTGGTAGGATGAAATGGAATTTTCTGCAATTAAGTCCACGGTTTTCTACTTTTTGTAAAACGACGAATGAATTTGCGGTTGTTAAAAAGTGTCTTTGTAACTAAATAAGTCTGAAAAGGTATCATGTTTACGAACACAAATACAAAGGAGACACCTCGCCATACAGTCCATAGAATTTACTGTAAGATATAAATATCAGCAACTACTGTACCATATCAGACACTACCCACTGAAACACACACACATAAACAAACACACATACCAAGAAAATTAATGCCAATACGTCACCTAAATTTAGAAACAATATCTCTCCTGTCATCATAAACTGTCATTTAAACAACTAAGTGACGTCTTCTTCACTCCGATAGATGCAAAATTAGAAAAGACTATTGAGGCGTTGAAAAGAAAAAGTTACCTCGCAGCTCTAAGCTCAGGGAAAGGAATAAGACGGACAATTCTTACGCATGGTCTAGCTGGCCCAAGGCCCGTCACGTGATCCCTTGTAGTCTTTCAGCGGAGTCGTGTTAAGGAATTCTCGAAAAATTTCAATCTTCCACAACTGCGTAAATAAAAGATTTGAATTCATTCTAGTATTTGTTTTGCACCTAAGATGTTGAGTGGATATTTCTGCCACACATGTTAAAATTTTTATTTTGCGAAACCATCATCAGGAACCTGAAAACTACTTATAGTTATTATATAATATCAGAAGGCTGATGATGCTATCGTAAACATCAAGCGAAACATATGTGGTATGAATATACATGACAGATTTCACTTGTGGAGCAGACATTAGTATAAATGCAAAGAAGGTAATAAACTGTAACATTCTGAAGCTCCCTAGCTTTGAATGAAAGTGAATTGACGCTTCTCCCAAAATTCACATTATACTGAGTTTAAGTGCGGTATTTTTGTGCCAGACATTTGAATTCCATGTAATCATTTGTGAGGATACTTGGTAGATTTGTGGGAGGGGACCAAACAGCTAGGTCATCGGTCCCATCGGGTTAGGGAAGGATGTGTAAGAAAGTCGGCCGCGCCCTTTCAAAGGAACCACCCCGGCATTTTCCCGAAGCGATTTAAAGAAAACCTAAATCAGGATGACCGGACGTCGGTTTGAACCGTCGTCCTCCAGAATGTGAGTTCAGTGTGCTAACCACTGCGCTACCTCGCTCGGTGAGAATACTTGGATTGTGTATCGCGTCATAAATTTCTTTGAATTCAGACGCGAATCGGTTTATAACAGACAAATTTCAGAAACGAAAATAATATTTTTCATTGCAAAGATTCACTGGATTTTCCTTTGGTACATAAGCGATGGATCAGCAGTCTATTCATCAAAAGCAGGCGAGAGGTGCACTCAACCCATTTGAAATCAATCTTCGCCCTACGTGAATAACCATCAGCTACAACCTGCTTACTGACAAACTTCTCCCTAGCTATGATCCAATACCAACATATAATCTGAGTCATTGTCATTAAGGAGTTGCTATGCTATTCACATCCTACAACGAGACATCCCCCCCCCCCCCCGCCCCCCGCTCTGACAGTCTTGCCGGAGTTATGGTCGACTACGCAACGTGCGCGAGCGCTCTCCGAAAGGAAGTGCCTTAATTTCGTGAGCAGTATTTCGGTAAGTTAATATTGACTAATGGAATACACGGTTAACCACCTAGGCAGAAGTGTTTTAAAACAATGACTATGAGTGATGGGCGAAGTGGAAACAGTCTGTTTGACCGGATGTCCCCCGCCTACGACACACTGACGTCGATATTAGCTGAGGCAGTAGGGCAAGCTGTAGCTACTGTGCACAGTGACCTTCCAGATGAAATTGGGGAGCTCACAGACAAATGACATTAGATGACAACGTGGAAATGCAAGACATGACATATATGAGTCAGTAATATACAACACAGGCAGTAGTCAGTAGCTTGGAATAGACAATAGACAGTGCCCTACTCCAAGTAAAGGCAGTAAAAAATGGCTAAACAGAATAACAGTTCATGAGCTTTAGGTTACTTTCACTGAAATAAAATCGGCAACATAGAAAATGTCCGTCCTATGGTGCCACTGGAAAAATTGTTCACGAAAATATGGCGGGAGAAAGAGGACACATTTGTAACACAGTAGCGAAAATGTAGATACATATAAGACATAAACAATCATGACAGAATTACATAGTTCCTTTCATAACAAGAGTAACGAAGTAAAGCGTTTGCATTTACTGGATGGAACTGCTATAAAGGCACTTACCGTACTGTTGTGTTATTGCACTTTTAGTACTTCTTCCAACCTCTTTTCTTCCTAATTGCTTCAAAAATTCGCTTAAGCTCTGATTTTGTTAGGGTTTATAGTTCTTGCAGTGAAATTTTCGCCCACTCTTCTCGTATCGCACTTTTCAGCTCAAATAAGGCCTTAAATTGGCTTCCATTGCGATAAACACGCCTTGTACATATTCCCCAGAGGTCTTCTACGGAGTTCATATCTGGTTCACGTGCATGCCCTGGCTAGACATCAATATCGTTATCTCCAAACCACTTTTTGGTTGTAGCAGAAACATGCACACATGCATTAACTTGTTGAAACATTATACTTCCGTTTCCTAGGTGGTCATACACTCTAATCAATTCTGTCTCTAGCATCACAGTGTACATGTTCCAGTGGTTAGCCAAGTAATGCGTGATTACCTTTAGCGCAGAATGCTGCCAAAATCATAACACTTCCACCACCAAAATTTGTGCTCATTCTTACCTGCTGCTCTGTTCTCAGATCATGCCAATAACACTGAAATCCATCCTGCCCAAACTCCTATCGAGTCTGCTTGTTTTTAGGTGTTAGAACAGGTTTCTACAGCCGTTTCTTAAATGCAAGGTGTTTGTCGTACACGTCTGGCAGTTATTCACAACTGTAAATTATCAACAATTTGAGTGGAATGACGGTTGATGGCCCTTGCTTTGCGCAAAAGGAACAGTTTGGATGCCTCAAATTATTTTCTACCCAGCCCATATTTTTCGTTCTGTGCATATCGTGCAACCAATCTAAAGAAATTATCAATCACTGTACTTGAAATGTTCATGTTGTGGACTGACAAGAGCAGCCAGTCCACAATGAAGTAGCCGATAGGGCACGCGTCAAATCACGCCGTCTTGCGTTAAATCTGAAACAGGATATGTGGTAAAAGCTATAAGGAAAACAACGGAGCTTCTCATATACTTATCTTTAATTTCTTCTTGTACATCTCTATGGTGAACACAAGTGAGACTCTCTCCAGATATGGATAACTGCGCCTTGCTAGGTCGTCCGTACTACTGGGGCCGAGTTCTAGCCAGTCTCTCTAGACCTGCCATGTGGTGGCGCTCGGTCTGCGATAACACAGTGGCGACACGCGGGTCCGACATGTACTAGAGGACCGCGGCCGATTTAAGCTACCACCTAGCAAGTGTGGTGTCTGACGGTGACACCACAGTTCAACTTCTTGGCGATTTGATGATTAGAGTCCCATTTCTTGTGTGCTCTGATTTTTGCAAACCCCGATGCGAAATGTGTGGTGCTGAACAGAAAATGTCAGACGGTGAAACGGAGAGTGTTGCATACGCCAATTGTACCGATGTACACAATGCTAAACGCAATGCGTGGCCCGAACTGAGACAATTCCATGAAATTGCTGCAAGAAGTAACATTTTAGTTAAAGAAGCACTGTAAGTACTGAAAAAGACCATTACGTTGAAATCGTTGCGCCGCAGCAAAGTTATGCACTCACATCGACAGATAGGTATGTGCCGATTAATGGAATGAATAAAAATAGGTGATTGCATTGATAGAATAAACATCCGGAAGGTACTCAAGAAAGAGAAACTCCTGCAACAGTATAACAGAACAGCTACAAACAACTGAATACACAGTGGGTGTATTGTATTGAAATTCTAGGTCCATTATAACAAATGCAACGGCCCTACTAAACCTGGTGGGATGTAATGACATTAAATTGCCATTAGCGAAATATGGCAAGCCACAGATGAAATTTCACTTTCCTATGGATCTGGTAGTGCGAGCTGGTAAATAGGACGGTTACGGTGGTACAGAAATCTTGATCCGCTCTAATGTAAATTACGAGCGTGTCACAGTAAGTAACAAGATCAGGAGAATCGAGACGTGTGCTACTGAAGGAACCATTACCTGTAAAACTACGTCAGTTATTTCTGTGTGCAGAATGTACAACGTACAGATACGTAAGGGGGCGATTTTATATACATTACATCAAGTGGAGGTACTAAAGTGATTCGGCGTGATCTAAACGCAGACCACAAGGCGTAGGGCTGTAGACGGGCAGATAGGGAAAAGAATATGCTTCTGGAAATAATAGATGGAGACTACTAATGCTGAATAAAGGCTCGGCGACTCATATCTGTATGCCTAAGCAAGGAAACTCTGCAGTTGGCCTAACCGTAGCTTCACTCGAAGTGGTTCGTCTCATGAACTGGTGAGCACTAGAAGAACCACTAGGACCGGATCACTTGTACACTTCCACAGCCACGACTGGTACACCGAAATGCTTTATAATCTGTATTCTGTACGTCGTATGCAAAGAAAGCTAATTCGGAGGCGTACAACATATACGTGGAAGACAACATGGAAATAGTTAACCATACACACGACACTGTAGGATCATATACAACATTCACAGTTACCAACAAGGCTAGGAAGTTCTTAACACAAAAGTGAACGTCTTACGTGTCCCAAAGCGCTCCTAGGTCATGGTTTGATGCAGAATTCCAGGATGAAAGGAAATATGAATAGGAGCACTAAGACAGTACAAGGAACCTATCTTAACCTCCATTGTGAGATAAGCAGAGCCAAACATACTTTGAAACAAAAACGAAGGAGAGGTTATAAGGATTTCTGTTCGCGTTTCACAACAAAAACCACTCGCAGAAATCTGACAGAAAATGAAGCGCTTCACCAACAGAAGTGGGACAGTGCGACGGGAGACTTCACAATTGGAGAACGTATTAGAGGGAATACTGCAGAAAGTGGGCTCCCCCTACATCGTGTTCCAGACCGCAACAAAGTTGTGAAGACACAACGCATGAAATTTTGCATCTAAATAGCCTAACAGAAATGAACAAAGTGCTGTTTATATGCGAAACTTACAGAACCGGGACCTGAGAATATTAGCTACGATGTGCTCTGACCCCTTCTACAAATGTGAAAAATTAACTAGTTATATCTTGAATAGATTATGCGATCGGTTTACTGTTATTCGTCCATGAAACTGTCAATAATAGTTACTATTAAGAAACAAGACAAGGACAAAAATAAGGTAGATTCCTATAGACTGATAATGTTGTTAACATGCACACAAAAACATTAGAATGGATGATTAAATGTAGATTGGAGTAGTGACGGAAAAGACACGCGTTCTTTCGCCGTAGCAGTTTCGTTTTGCAAAAGGAATGGGCGCAAACGAAGTTACGATGCTTTTAACAACCTACATTCATAAATTCCTAAGCGAAAATATTTACTTACTGGCAATTTTTGCAGATTTAACAAATGGCTACGATAAAGTATGGCTAACGATATTAACACATAAATTGATGAATTATAGTCTGTTTAAAAGATTTGCTCAAAACCTACAACAGATATTATGGCATCGACAACTCCACTCAGACGGAGCTCTAGCATTTCATTCCCAAGGTTTTCCTTTTGAATGTATTTGTTAAAAGCTTATTTTGTGTAAATATATGTCCGGAAATGTTTTAATTTTTGAGTAATGACTGTGGGATTCCTTCGGACAATGGCTGTATATGGCAAAGAGCTAATATGTTCATTGTACATCTAAATCTACATCTACATACATACTCCGAAAGCCATGGTAGGGTGTGTGGCGGAGGGTACGTTGTACCACTACTTATCATTCCCCTTCCTGTTAGACTCTAGAATAGAATGGGGGGAAAACGACTTCTATATGCATACATACGAGCCCTAATTTCTTTTATGTTCGCAGTTCTTAACGCGAAATGTACGTTAGCGGCAGTAGGATCATCCTGCAGTCAGCTATAAATTTTCTCAACAACGTTCCTCGAAAACAGCGTTGCCTTTCCATCAGGATTCCCATTTGAGTACCGGTAATGAATCTAGCAGTCCGCCTCTGAATAGCTTTGATGTCTGTCTTTAATCTGACCTGTTGGGGATCCCTGACACTGAAGCAGAACACAAAAATGCGTCGCACTAGTGTGCTATATGCACTCTCCTTTACAGATAGATCAGACTTTCCTACATCTCTTACGATAAACTGAAGTCGAACATTCGCCTTCTTCAGCACAATCCTTACATGCTAGTTCCATTCCATATTTCTTTGCAGCTTTACACCTTCTTATTTAATTGACTTGAATGTGTTAAGTGGCACACTTCTAATTCTATATTAGAACATTAAATTACCCTCTTTTCTACCCATCTGAATTAATTTCCATTCATCTACAATTAGAGCTAGCTGCCGTTCATCATACCAACCAGAAATTTGGTCTAAGTAATCCTATATTCTTCTACAGTCACTCAAGGACGATACCTTCCCGTAAACCACAGTATTAGATGCAAACTGCTGCCCACCTTGTCCGTGGAACATTTGTGTATATAGGGAATAATAACGGTCCTATCATGCTGACGATAACCTTGTCTCTGATGAACATTTGCCGTCGAAGTTTCGCAGAACTGATGTTTTCTATTCCCACGTTGATTTGTGGACGTAAGTTTTTTCCATCTCAAGGAACTTTGTTGTATTGCAACTGAGAATATGTGCAAGAATTCCCTAGCAAGCTGATGTTAAAGATAATAGTCAGTAATTTTGTGGGTCAGTTATTTTACTTCTCTGATATACAAGAGTCCCCTGCTTCTTTTCAGTCGGTTGGGGTTTGTGCTGCGCGATAGATTCGCAATAAATACGTGCTATGTAAGGGGCCAGGGCCGTAGACTGCTTTATGTATGAAGGTCCAGAATTTTCTCGGGTTTTCTACTAGATCCTTTGCTAACATATGACGGTGGTAGTAATTGTATGCTTAGCGCATAGACCTTTTTACAGACGCACGGATCTCTGCAAAATTTTGCCTGCCCTCATTTGTGCGTTCTCTTTTGTTATTCAACCGCGGAAGGTCTTTTCGCGCTTAATCCACTTATTCAGCATATACTTCTCCAGAGCACGATTTACAATGTGGTTAAACTTTGCGCATTATTCCTCTACTTCTATAATATTTGAACTAAATGTTGTCTATTCATTGTCTAAGTCGGATGCTAGCAACTGCTTATCTGCTCCTTCTAGCAAAAGTACTCGCACTCCTCTAACGTAGAGAAATTTGTCTAAATGACTCCCATAGTAAAAATTTCTACATCTGCAGCAGGGAACATTATCGTATAACCACGCAGGTGTTCCGTTTACGACCGGTGCGTGAGGGACTCTAGGTAAGTCTATATAACAGCTTTAATTTCTCTGGTTTCCTTATCGTGGTCGTTTGCTGATAAATGTTAACTGACTGCCCATGGAATGTACACTCCAGGAGTCTTTACAATAATCCCCTCCGCGAAGTACAACGCCTCGCTTGTAGTGCCTGGCACTAGAGTTTGATGAGCGTTATCGTAATGCTCTCGTGCTTACCTAACAAACCCAAGACGAAAAGCGCCGTTCTTATTTAGATCTCCTCTATCTCTTCTACTACGCACTCCATGTTGGGTTCCCATACTGAAGCACAATACTTAAGAAACGTTCGAAAGAATTACTTGTGAGCCACATGTTTCATGGGTAAATTACTTTTCCTTAGGATTCTTCTAAAAAGCTCATACTGAAAGCTGTTTTTCCTACAACTAGATTTATGTGATCATTCCAGTACAGGTCGGTCTGAGACGTTATTGTTTCCAGTCTTTTATTACCAAAACTATAACTGAAACTTAACAGATGTCTGTGCCTATTTATTTGTAGTACTGACATTCAGTAGTTTTTATGTTCAGGTTCAATAGGCAGTCCCTGTATCAATCGTTGATCTTCTACAGGTATTCCGGCACTTTATTTCAAACCTACGCATATAAGTTACATCACAATTTTCGATTACGCCCGGTGAAGAACAATGTGTCAAGTTCTATCTGCGAGGACGTCCTGATGATTCTGGTCTGACACTCGATAAGCTCGTGTTTTTTTTCACTGAAAAGTAGTCCGGATGCGTTCCGAACGTCAAGGATCACGGCGTCAACCAGAATGAGGCACTTGCCCAGACTGGCTGCATGTAGATGCAGATTCCATTACTCGTGCTTATCAGAAGATCCATCCTAATCTTTCAGAATGAACAACCGAGACCAACAAGCAATTAAACTCTTGATAACCACTGTGTGTCTGACGGAACGCTGCTGTGACCTCTGTGAAATGGGTAAGAGTGCTGCGTGTCACTTCGCAGGGATATCTTAGAACTTGTGTTGACCTAGGAGTGAAAGTCAAGGGCAGAAAGTGGAAGGCACGAGATGTCACGCGAGTGTCCAACGTCTTAAACACACCACATTCTGGAGCGTCGCTTATTCTGGCAAAGGGAAATATTCGACCTAGAAGCATGTAGAGAAATACTATTTCAACAAGTATATTTGTTTCCCTTTCTGGAGTAACTGCAGGACACCATATTTCCACATGGTTACGCCACGTCTTCTTTGATTCCTCCTTCCTTTTCGTCTTCCCACTATCCACCCTTACACCTACCTTCATTTCCATGGATACCACCCAAAACTATGTATTTACACCCACACCATTCCCGCCTACAGATTATCCAACGTAGAGGGACCCACATCCGCTGTTCCCTAGCAGATCCTTCATATTTTTAGTGAAACTGCAGTGCTCCTTTAAATTTAAATATTTAAATTCGCCATCTTTTTCAGTGTGTTCTAATATCATTTTTTTTCTTTTTATCTTTATCTGCTAGTCTTTTTGATTCTAGTTTTAACAAGAAACACAGTAAAACAATGCATTTCACGTAGATTGCATCATAGAATCATCTTATTTAGATTTTACACACATTTTTAAATTTGCATTTTTAAATCTGGTTGAATATCTTTATTTATAGTGCAAAAGCGTCTGGCTGAAGGACAGGATACTGTTTCGCCTTAAGTTCACCCTCAGTCCTTACGTGGCGAGGAGGTTGAAATAACAGTAAAGAAAAAAACATACTTTCCTTGAGTTGGTGACGTACTAAACTGGCCTTCTATGTCAACAGATCTGTCAATTTTGAGCCTCTTTTCGACCCGTATTTCAGTATTTTATACAATTTTGTCATTCTCTATCCCTAAAGACAGAGGAGATGTTCCAATATTGCATCACTGTAGAGGGAGAATTTTCCAGCGAACTATCGGGCACACCGGTAATGGTACGGCGAGAGTCCCAATTAAGATGGTTTGGAAGGGGATTTCCGACTCCGGCATTTCCCTAACAACTAAGGGAATCTGTCAAAAACCTTGACCATAACCGTGGGATAGGAACTACTCTAATTTAAATTCTCGGCCGTATGTCCCAGACAAAGTAAGGAAGCCTAGTGTAAATTTCATGTGTATTTAGAATAATGTGAATTGCACGCGATGTGAACGCAGCCGACTGTTATTTTTTTGAGTACAGCTTCAATCAGCTAATATTAGAGGAGCTTAGGATCACCAGTTGTAAGAACTATGGCCACCTCATCTCCGTGGTGTGCGAAACATATCTAATACCTCATGTATGATCGAATTGTCGCGTACCATACTGACAGAAACTATGCGACACCAAATTAATTGTATCATTTAGCAGACTGTGAGGTTTCCTTCATACTATACGCTTTTTTATGTCAACGAGATTATTGTAGAACTTGTTCAATGCAGACAGAACCTTCACAGATAAAGCGGTAAGTACCGTTCATAGTGACCTATTTCTTTATGCATCAGAATAAAGAAAAAAAAACTAGCAGAGAGAAAACTGCAGGTCCAAAATGTATTTCAACGAAACCTGCTTTTGTATTTGTGCCCTCCAGCAGTTTTCAACATCGCTTATTTTTTTCTTCTTTTGCTTCCTTCAAGGAGCGCAATTCCTGAACAGTTCTGTGGAGTTATTTTGGATTCTGCATGAATGTCTGCGTAATTGACTCCAAAAAATTCATAATTAGATTAGACGGAAGACGTCAAACAAATAGTTGTTTGAACGTAGCGGAAAAATGTGACTGGGAACCTTTAGTACTTTCCGAAGTATTGGTCTACGTTTGAGAAATATTCAAAATTTTCTGGCTTAGGAGTGACGAAATTATAGAGAATGAACCGAATGTAAAATTCAGCGTAGTCACCAGTGGAATTGGCGGCTGCGATGAAGTCTTGTCTAATGAATTTCCTGCCATCTTGATACTGAATTTTATGTGTACCGTCCTCCGTAGTCAACTAAATTACCGAATGAGAAGTTTCTGAAAAAAACATTAAACATTTCCGAAGAGCGTATCAGTCGTCGATAAACACAATTAAATATTGGTCTCCTCTCCAACACGGCGCCTCCGTTTGCCATCGTATTGATGAATTTCATACAAATAGCATCTGACACTGTCTACATTTACGTTATTACTCTGCAGTTCACACGCAACTGCCTGGCAGAGGGTCTATCGAGGGACCTTCAAGCTATTTCTCTAATGTTTCACTCTCGAATAGCGGTCAGGATAAATGAACACATAAATCGTTGCCTGATGACTTTGATTTATCTTATTTTATTACCGTGATCATATTTCCCTATGCAGGTGGTCGTTAAAAAAAATATTTTCGCTTTTGGAGGAGAAAATTGGTGACTGAAATTTCGTGAGAAGACCATGTAGCAACGGAAGACGCGTTTGTTTTAATTATTGCCTTCCCAGAAATCTGATGGTGGACATTTCAACTCTAGAGATTTTATATGGCCTGTGTACAATTTCAATTTGCTAACTGCATCCCCACAATTTTACTAAACGAGGTCCACAAAGCTAAACGGGGCAAAATACTTTTATGGTCTTGTCCCTCATGGTCGGTGAGTAACTGATGGCATGATCTACACTGAGGATATATTTGTGACTGTTACTACGACAAGACCGAATATGGTGTCTCATTGATTAAAAGTTGTGGAATAATATTCAAAAGAGGTAGGCATAAAATGTTTGTATTACCACACAAAATTTTGTTTTCCGAGTCATTCGAAACGAACGCTATGTTAGCTCCGGTCGATACCTTCCTCCAGCCTCTCCAGCGGAACTAGCGTTGCATCTCTGAAGACTGACGGTAGGGAGACGTTAAACTCTCATTCAAAATTTTCCAAGTAGGGATGGAATATATCAGTCGTTTAAGAGTTATGCCAATGCGTGAGGTGCAGTTCTCTGGTTCGCAGCATACCATAGTACTTGCAATCAAATTGTATATTTGTTGTTGTTACTTACATATGAGAAAATATGTTATTACAAACAGTAGACGAAAGGTCTTCGCAAGCTAGGTAACCGAGAGCAGGGAAATGTGTGACCTGCAAGTTAAGTCTGCTGGCAGTTTCATAATTATCCTGCGTTACATCCCAAATTCTCACCAAAAACCTTTGATGTTGAGATCTAATAATAACCTTACGTCTGTTCTCAGTCTGACTATTTCGAATATTAAAATAAACTGCACGTGTAAAGTAGACCTCGCCTTCGAATAATGCTTATGGTGTGGTAAGAACATTTGAACTTTTATAATGTAGTCGTGGCAGTACTTCTGTACCAAATACGAAACCATGTAGTTCTAGTCCCGGTATCTCTGAAGGTGGTTACACGTCAGGATTCGACTCGTCCAATAATCCCGAATTAGTGCCCGTAGCACGGACGTGCTATGGAACGAGTACTCGTTGAAAGTACATAAGCAAACCTATCACGAAATCCTCTTAATCAGGTACTCATACATCACAGCTTCCACCGCGAACGTGCTGTCGGCGAAGACACACTAAGTCGGCACACTCGTCGGCAAAACATAAAGCACATATGCGCGCTGTGAAATTCATACTCCCCTTCTGAATCCGATTCCTATAAAACAATGTGTCTTCCATTGACATTGGGATCACCGTACCACGTATTTATGACAGTAAGTTCAAAAATGCGTTGTACGTAGTGGATACCTAACCTCATATGTAAGTAACAACAACAAATATACCATTTGATTGCAAGTACTACGGTATGCTGCGAACCAGAGAAATGCACCTCACGCATTGGCATAATTCTTAAACGACTGATATATTCCATAACAAGAAAATGAATCTCTGTAGGGAAATAGTCTTTCTCATAGTTTAACCATGTTGGCTTGAAACCCTTTGCCTAAAACAACATTTTATTAATTTTATTTTGAAATGCCAGTGCCCTTGGCACGAAACACCGATGTTACTAAAGCCCTGGTTTGGGGCGAAACCACTGGGGCTCAAAGCGTCAAGTGCTGTCAACTAAGAGAAAAATATTTACGTAGAAACGTCAATTACCCGTATCTTCTGAAGTATTTGCCCTCTTTCGATTTTTCTGTCGTTGTTCATATCATAGTTTGAAAAAGAAAAAGAAAGCCGGCCTGTGTGGCCGAGCGGTTCTAGGCGCTTCAGTCTGGAACCGCGCGACCGCTACGGTCGCAGGTTCGAATCCTGCCTCGGGCATGGATGTGTGTGGTGTCCTTAGGTTAGTTAGGTTTAAGTAGTTCTAAGTTCTAGGGGACTGATGACCTCAGATGTTAAGTCCCATAGTGTTCAGAGCCATTTTTTTTGCAAAAGAAAACAGTTCATACAAAGGACGCCATCATTGCTATTGTCCGTGGTAAATCTACTCATATTGCACAACTGCATCATGACGCGATATGTAATCTCATAATTCCATCTAGGAAAATATATGCGTAATCACGAGTAAGGGCGCTTAGACGCCTCAGAATGTGGAGAGGGGTACCGTTGAAATGAACATAAACATCTATAGCTACCAGAAGGGGGAGAAAGCTAACCTTGCAATGAACATCTAAATCTATGCCCACGTATACCGGTGTCTCTCCAGAGCGTCATCAGCTGCATTTCTCTGGTGTTTCGGCTGGTATTTGCAATTTCGTTTTTGCAACGTGTAGCTGGTGTCAGCCCAGACAAATAAGTCTTATCACATGGTTCATGCGACGCCCACCATCGAAAGCATGCGTCGCCTTGTTTCACTTTAAAAAAAAAATTAAATCGGAACTTTACGATCCCATTCGATAGAGCACCATCATATTAGTCTAGTCCCATATTCGTTTTATCGATATGTATTAACGGGAACAGTAAAACCAGATGAATAATCAGTACTCCAGCAGCGACTGAGCAGCGCGCTTCTGCATGACAGTAGCTATCAGCGCTGGACAGGGCGGATCTGTCGCTGTTGGACTAAGAGTTATTCCTCGTGTTTTAAACTCCCTGTCAATACATATCGGTCAATAAATATCGGTCAATACATATCGGTAAAACGAATATTGCACTAATCTAAATGTGACCGCTCTCTCAAATGGGCACGTAAAACTCCATTTTAAAAAGCATTTTGTCTGGAGCGGGAAACAAACTGAAGCTCTCCATCGACCCTGGGCGTCGCATGAAAGATGTCCTGAGCGGCATTTGATTGGCCGACTCCAGCTGTACGTTGCAAAAACAAAATTGCAAATATATACCGAAACACCAGAGCAAATTGGCCTGACGACTCTGAGGAGAGACATCCTGTATACTCCCCGGGCCATTGTAAATTGCGCGGCGGACGGAACTTGGAACCACCCTGTGTCTCTGCTTACGCCACAATCTCTCTCGTATCTTAGCCTCAATATCCACACGCTAGATGTTCGGTGATGAAACCAGAATTGTAGCACAGTCTTCTTCGAATAATGGTTCTCTGAAATTACTCAACAATGTTTAGTGAGAACAACGCCACCAGCCTTCCAAACACGGCCGTTTATGTTCGTATCTGTTACATTTTCGTATAGTCTTTATCGAACAGTTAAGTCCTAAAAGCGTGTCTCTAAATTTGTTCAGTATTGGTTGTAGTGCCAATTCAATACGAACTCCTAACGCTGGAGCAGTATTCTAGAATTTGTAACTTCCACACTGCATGCGATAACCTTTACATATGCACAGAACTTTCCCAGGATCTTTCCAACAAATGCTACTCTTCTATTCGCGTTACGTATGGCAGAATTTACGTCATAGTCCCAATTGATCTAGCTTCTTAGTATTACCCCTAAATATGTGAATGACATGAGGTGCTCCATATGTTCGCCAGTAATTTTATACTCGGATGCTCATAGATTCCTTCTGCTTGTTAAAGATAGGTTAGAACAACACACAGGTATTGCCGAGATGCTTCGGGAACTCAAATGGGAATCTTTGGAGTGAATGCGGCGTTCTTTTAAAGGAGAACCACCGGCATTTGAGGCTGACTGCAGAACGATTCTGGTGCCACCAACGTGTATTTCGCGTAATAACCATGAAGATAACATGAGAAAGATTAGGGCTCTTACGGAAGCATATAGAAAGTCGTTTTACCCTCGCCCTATTTCCGTGTGGAACAGGAAAGAAATGAGTAGTAGCGGTGCGGGGTACCCTCCGCCACGCACCATACGGTGGCTTGCGGAGTCTGTATGTAGATATAGATGTAGATTATCTTGCACTTATTCACATTTCAGGAATGCTGCCAATCATTACACTACGCGGAAATTATGTGCAGGTATATCTGCTTTTGCTTACTAACTTATAGAAATGAAAGTTTCATGTATTCAATAGCGTGGTCAGCATCTTATCTGATAAATCATTTATGTATATGTGAGACATCAGTCTTACTATTATGCTTCTTTGGAGTACATTCGATGTTATTTTCATACCTGTCTAACATCTATCGTTCCCTACATCGTACTGGATTACTTTAGTCAAAAATGCATCGTAGCAATTGCACATCTGTGAAGATATTCCGCTGTCTGCTGGACGTCATATCTGAATAAAGCAAGACGTGTTTCACGCAAGGGGTTTTTTCTCTAAACCGTGACTATTCTTCCAGAGAAACCTGTTTTCCTTCAAGAAAATCATCTTGTTTGAGCTTAGAATATACACTAGAATCCTGCAGCAGGAGGAGTCAGCAACCTTGGTCTGTAAATCCGACGCTCTACCCTGTTTGTACGCAGAGCGCTCTCCCCAGTCATGTGGAACTTTTCGGTGAGTGAGTGATTGTCAATAAATACGAGCTAGGAAAGCGGTTAACTCCGTTGCGCATTGAATGCAAAATCTAAAGAGAATTATGTCCGTGCCTGGTGCCTCATAGGCTAAAAAAATTCGGAACGGAAGGTGTTGTGGATTGGCAGGAGGGCCAACCCACGAATTTTAGAGGAAGCCGAAAGGCACGCGTTTTAGCTCACGCAGGCTGGCGTGAGGTCTGGAACAGGACAAGGAAATTAGAACTTAGAAAAACGGACGCAGATGGTGGAATACTTAACTTTAATCCATTAATGTTGAACGTAGCTCTTGTCTGTACATTATTTACAATATCAATAGTAACTGAACATGGCGCCTTGCTAGGTCGTAGTAAATGACGTAGCTGAAGGCTATGCTAACTATCGTCTCGGCAAATGAGAGCGTATTTTGTCAGTGAACCATCGCTAGCAAAGTCGGTTGTACAACTGGGGCGAGTGCTAGGAAGTCTCTCTAGACCTGCCGTGTGGCGGCGCTCGGTCTGCAATCACTGATAGTGGCGACACGCGGGTCCGACATACCCTAACGGACCGCGGCCGATTTAAAGGCTACCACCTAGCAATTGTGGTGTCTGGCGGTGACACCACAGAAGGTAACCCGCTAAAAAAAAAAAAAAAAAAAAAAATAAAATTGTGGGCACACGGACCGTGCATTGAATGTTGAGCGTTGAGTGAGCCGAGTTTCTGACCCCATAGCGTGGGAAAAGACCGTTAGAGATTTCAGGGCAACGGCACATTGAGGATCCAGCAAAAACACAGTTTTATTGCTGCAGTTTGTTATAGTTAAATGTCAGTTAATTACATATCTACGATCAAGGCTTTCGGAGTATGGTAAGAAGCAAAGTATGGTCGTAACTCACTCATAGTCAGTGTTGGGTAAGGAGTAGAGAAGCAGGATAGTAAGGAAACAGGTGAGGCATTGCTGTTTCGCATCTCACTGAATCCAAATAGTTCTTTACCAACCTTCACGTTGTCTAGTAGATTGTGATACTTTCTTATCAGTTTAGTAGAAGGATACTCTACAGTATTCGATGTTATGTAAATATACTGCGCTCTTTCTGGAAAGGGAGTTTCTTCGACTGGATGTATATACAAGACAGCTTTCACTGCTTCAAGTAAGATATTTGGCACTTTCTTGTTTCAACTTCTGTATTTCACTTGTCGCAAAGGTTCTGCTACTGAATAGGAACAATGATAAAAGTAAGTATGATCTTAGTGTTTCACTAAAAGATGAGAATATTCAAATGACTTTTTGTTTGTGTGGAGAACTGTTGTAAATCTGTGCCGCATTATTTATAATGGAACTGTCATAAGCCGATTTTCTTACTGACCAGACATGGTACTTTCCTTTTTTCCTTATAACATTTACGTAGATGTTGAATTTTTTTTATTTATGTATACTATTGAAAGAACAGCGTAACCAGCATATGCAAAGGGGAGGATATGTGCGTTTCAATAGAGCTAACATAGAAATTTTATGCCCGTCCATCTCGTAACCAGTGTGAATTTCGAGCCAGAGACAGCCGACTACTGCCGCTGGAGCGCGCTACCATCGCGTAGAAAGCGTCGAGAGACACTATGTGATCAGAAGTGCCCGGGCACCCCAAGACACACGTTTTTCGTATTAGGTGCATTGTGCTGCCCCCTACTGCCAGGTACTCCATATCAGCGACATCAGTACTCATTAAACATCGTGAGAGAGGAGAATGGGGGGCTCCGCGGAACTCACGGACTCCGAACGGGATTGGGTATAATTTGTGTCATACGTCTGTATGCGAGATTTCAACACTCCTAAACATCCCTAGGTCCACTGTTTCCGATGTGGTAGTGAAGTGGAAACATGAAGGGACACGTACAGCACAAAAGCGTACAGCCCGACCTCGTCTGTTGACTAACAGAGACCGCCGACAGTTCAAGAGGTCGTAATGTGTAATAGGCAGCTATCTATCCATACCATCACACAGAAATTACAAACTGCATCAGGATCCTCTGCGAGTACTATGACAGTTAGCCGGAAGGTGAGAAATCTTGGAATCCATGTTCGAGCGGCTGCTTATAAGCCACAAATCACACCGGTAAATGCCAAACGACGTCTCGCTTGGTGTAAGGAGCGTAAACATTGGACGATTGAACAGTGGAAAAACGTTGTGTGGAGTGACGAATCAAGGTACACAATGTGGCGATTCGTTGGCAGGGTGAGCGTATGGTGATTTCCCGGTGAACGTCATCTGTCGGCATGTGTAGTGCCAACAGGAAAATTCGGAGGCGGTGATGCTATGGTGTGGTCGTGTTTTTCATGGAGGGGGCTTGCACCCGTTATTGCTTTGTGTGGCACTATCACAGCGCAGGCCTACATTGATGTTTTAAGTACGTTCTTGCTTCCCACTTCTGAAGAGCAATTCGGGGATAATGATTCCATCCTTCAACTCGATCGAGCACCTGTTCAAAATGCACGGCCTGTGTCGGATTGGTTACACAACAATAACATCCCTGTAATGGACTATCCTGCACAGAGCCCTGACCTGAAACCCTTGGGATGTTTTGGAACGCCGACTTCGAGCCAGGCCTCACCGACCGACATCCATACCTCTCCTCATTGCAGCACTCCGTGAAGAATGGGCTTGCATTCCAAAGAAACTCTCCAGCACCTGACTGAACGTATGCCTGTGAGAGTGGAAGTTGTCATCAAGGCTAAGGGTGGGCCAACGCCATATTGAATTCCAGCATTACCGATGGAGGGCGCCACGAACTTGTAAGTCATTTTCAGCCAGGTGTCCGGATACTTTTGATCACATGATGTACATGTACCGTACGCGGTGAGCGTTCAGCAGCACGATGAACTCGTCATCCTCAACGTTGGCGTTCGAAAGGACAGTCCGTGTGCCGACATCTTTTCTATTGTTTTTTCGTTCCTTGTGTAGAGTTTGTGAGTGGTGGTACAACTTTGGTACTGTAGTATCCTGAAGAGTGTACACATACATTAATATTATTCAATACCAGACTGATCTATGAGAGAATGAAAAGTAGCTGAGTTTTAGACGTGCGGAAGTACTAACCCTGTTCTACACACAAAATGTTATTGAAGTGAAATGAGCTTATCTTCCTTAATTCGATGTCACTGAAATCGAAACTGGTGTTCAAATTCTAATGTTGGCTCTGCTCTTCGACTTGCAGCCATTACCTGTTATTACGCCTTTTTGTCGAAAAATAGCGGGCCTCATGCAATTAAAAGCATTTGGCTGCAGTGCCTGAGCATATTAGCATTCTCACAGGACGGTGTATGTCCATCACCCTTTCAGTAGCTTTGTGGACGGATAACAGCATTGTTGAAAGTATTATAAATAACATAGTGATCTTGTTTTGACGTGCCTTCACGTCCTTCCATGATAATTGTGTTGTGATATACTTCCAGCTGACAATCTACTATTTACAGGCAAGTACAATGCCTTGAGATAATGTCTGCTCCTCGTATATTTTCGGCGAAGTAACATTTGGTTCGAGAAAGTGTTCAATTACACCTTCTACAAAAAAGGATATTTATTGTATTTTGTCTAAAAGATAAGAGGCTAGGGTAAAAAATGGGCAACGAATGTTTACCGCACTACGTGTTTGTCCATCCTGAATGGATGGATTGATAGAAAAGGACGTCATATGGCATTTGGAGTTCCGATGGTTTGAAGGTAGCCAAACAGCCACAGAACTGACTGTTATATCTGTATGGTTCCCCCTATAAACAAAGGAATCTCCATGAAGAAAAAAAATTAACAGCTGTATACCCAAATACACCCTCTGCAGTTCGCCCTGTAGCTCATGGCAACGAAGTGCCTGTTCCTCAATCCTCAGAAAACGCTTCTGTATGCTATGGTGAAGATAGATGTGCTACCATACCTTAATAAGAACATGAAGTGCCATCGACTTCAAGCAAGAGGTGCCGACTCCTTTCCAAGCAAATCATCCTTGAATTACCAGCTGACACAAGGGACATCAGGGATCTAGAACCTCCTAACAATACGTCGCATCTTTTGTCATCATGATTACAACAGTGGAAGTATCTACACTGCTCCGTGAAAGTGACAACATTTAGCACAAGAAATACAGAATTTGAACAGTTGATAATTGGTGTGAAGGAGATATTGAACATGGAACACAGTCGTGATCAGCCGCGACTATTCATCGATTCTTCGAAGACAAGTCTTAAAGCAGTACTTTCACACAATGGAAACGAGTTTCCTTCCATTACTGTTGTGCATGCCACCAGTACAAAAGATATATACACATATATGACAAACATCCTGACAGGAGTTGAGTACCCGAGATATCAATGGGAAGTGTGCGGATATTTTTAAGTTACTGCCATTTTATTCGGGATAAAATCCGGCTACACGGAGTAGGCCCTACTGTTGTTCCTTTTTTGAGTGGGATAGCCGTGCTAGAGGCGAAAACTATTCTGGGAAATGTTGGCCCATGAGATAGTCATTAACTCCTCGAATGAAAAATGTACTGCATGGACCACCGATAGAGTGAAACAAAGTTTTGATACCAGCACTGCGTATAAAACTGCGGCTTACAGGTTGCTTAGTCAGAATGGCACTGATTACAATTCCGTTGTTTTTTCATCTTTTTCATCTTCTTACCAAATAGTCACAACATACGATGCACTCACAAGTAGGACTGAGGGAGAGAAGCAGATATCTCCCACACAGGCACAGGAGCGAGAATTGAGACGTCGAGCGCTGCTGCAGTCGCATTGCTGACGAACCTTAAAAAGCGATTAACTTAAGTACGACTGCCCCAGCGTCACTGGGGCCAGCTGTATCTCAAAGACGATCGCGGAGTTTCAACAAGCAGCGGAGGCGGCAGTGCGAGCTTACGTCGCGGCGCGTTGAACAAGGCCCCACCGTCCAAAGAGGACTCTCTTGGAAATATCTGATGGCAGGCCACAGGGGGAACATCAGATAATTCGGAACTTGAAAACACAAATTTATTCCCCACCCTAGTGCTATTTCTCATCGCCTCGGACACAGAGCGGGGGTCTATAGCAATTCCATTGTTGTGGGCCCGCGCCAGTGTAGAGATAGGCTCGATAAAGCCGACTGCCCCTCCCGCCGCAGCGCTCTATGTGCGTGTGCGTGCGTGCGTGCGCGTGCGTGCGCATGCGGCCCACTGCTTGCCCGACCGGCAGTCTCGTAGGATCACGTGACCTTCAGCACACGAGCCGGCTTTCGGTTATCACATCCTATATGACGGCCGCCTGAGTTTTCGTATACACACATATCGACAAAAAACGTTAAGTATATGCAAGGATAGAGAGAAATGAAATATAACTTCCCGTGGTGCCAAGTTAATGATAGTACACTTTTACTTGGCCCCTCTGTGATAGGTGAAGTCGGTTCACTTTGCACCGCTCCGGAATGTTTACGGTCGCTGCCAACATTCGCTACGTAACTGTATTGAGCACCGTTACAATAAGCAGCCGTTGTGAATAATGTTGATCCGTGTGCAGTGTTGTCCCGAGTGACGGTTAATATTATTTTCAAAAGTGAGCCAAGGGGCTGTACCTACTCCTGGTAGCTATTCACCATGAACTTCCGTGTGACTTCTGCGATGACAAGCCGAAAGTTGACAGCTCTGGGAGAAGGATGCGGGGCTTGTCTCAGCAGCTCATGTACTACGAGCAGCCAGCAAGCTTCCACTCCCACCATCCTCCGCTCAGGGGCCAAGAAAAATTGGGCGATCAATATGTGGTTCATTTTCAGTGATCACAAAATCAAGTTAAATTAAAAACGAAATTTGGAGTACAAGGCATACGTCTAGTATAATATTAGAATGACGAAGCACACACTGTGATAGAATTTATTTGGGAAGCCACTGTATTATCCACTCAGGTATTTTGGCCCACATTGGTTGTAGCTAGCCCTCGATAGCCTGAATATTAGTAATGGCTTGAAACTGACCTGTCACCTGCTCTCAAGGAACTACGAAAAGGACTTCAGTCAAATAACGTATTTCATTTTAAACTTCTAGTTCAACAGGACCAAATATAGGAGCCAACCTCCATGGTTATGATACTGGTCAGTACATGAAATGAACTCAAGCAAAGTTGATAACAGATAAAATAAAATTTATACGGGCCCTATGCAGGCGACAAGCCTCTGAGTATATATCTAGCAGAAGCAACGATATAACACAGGAATTTTCTCAACTTTTCCCCACGAACTCCCCAGCACAACGGAAGAAATTGTTCAGTTTCGACTTGAAAGACTTATAGTTCTTGTGGTGGCTTATTTAAGATGAATGCAGCAGAATACTGTACTGCTTCTGCACGAGCGTCGAGGAGGTATGATCCAAAGGCAGAATATATGCTGCTTAGTATTAACTGCATTAAAGCTAATAATTCTTCGCAATAAGCTCATATTATTGACAACAAATGACATAAAAGGAAATATATGTTAAGAAACCAATGTCAGAAATGTCAGACTACTGAATAAGGATCGACAAGAGGTTCGTAAACTTGTGCCAAATATTGCTCGAATTGCCCGTCTCCGAGTGAAAAGAACCTTTTCTAAATGGGGCAAGTTACCCCATAACAAAATGCTATATGGCATAAGCGAATGAAAACAAGTAAAGGAGACAAATTATTTGTGTTGGACTATCACTTACTGGAGATACTGTTCTAATGGTAAATATAGCAATAATCAGTTTTTGAACGCGTTCGTATACGTTGTGTTTCTATGGAATTTTACCATACATCTGAATACCCAAGAATTTTATCGTTCAAACTCACATATCTTATGGCCATTTAGTATGATCATAATGTCAGTTTTAGGTAAACTGTGTGTTATAACTGTAAAAACTGGGTCTTACTGTGATCTAGCATGGATTCATTTTTTAAAAGTCATGAACTTATCTCTTGGACTACACTATTTGATACATTGCCAATGTTGCTTTCAACATCCTTCACTCCCAAGCTACTCTCATCAGGAAACAAAAATATTTTAAAATCAACTGTCACATTACGAGGCATGTCATTTATGTGTGTAAGAAACAATAGTAGTTCCTCACACTGACTCCTGAGACACCCATGCTCCAATACAACTCCACGTCATAGCCGTTCTCATTACTGTGGTGAATGGCGTTATTCCATAATGGTCCAACTTCTGCAGTAATATTTCGTGACCAACAGGATCAAACACCTTAGGTAAATCAAAGAAGACACGTATTGATCGCAAAATTTGGTTAAACCCGACAGATTCCTCACAGAGAAAAGATTTCAGTTCTTAAGGCACTTCTAAAACCAAATTTTAGGTTTAACAGAAAATTATGTGAGCCGAAATGATCAATGACTCTCATGTAAACAGCTCTATTAACAAACACCGATGAGCAGAAATTAGTCTAAATTTGTCTACATTATACCTTTCTCCTTTCCTTTAAAGCAGTTCCACCACTGAGTACTTGAGTCGTTCAGGAAACGGACCTTTCCTACTGGAAAAATTACGCTACTGGCCATTAAAATTGCTACACCACGAAGATGACGTGCTACAGACGCGAAATTTAACCGAGAGGAAGAAGATGCTGTGATATGCAAATGAGTAGCTTTTCAGAGCACTCACACAAGGTTGGCGCCGGTGGCGACACCTACAACGTGCTGACATGAGAAAAGTTTCCAATCGATTTCTCATACACAAACAGCAATTGACCGGCGTTGCCTGGCGAAACGTTGTTGTAATGCCTCGTGTAAGGAGGAGAAATGCGTACCATCACGTTTCCGACTTTGATAAAGGTCGGATTGTAGCCTATCGCGATTGCGCTTTATCGTATCGCGACATTGTTGCTCGCGTTGGTCGAGATCCAATGACTGTTAGCAGAATATGGAATCGGTGGGCTCAGGAGGGTAATACGGAACGCCGTGCTGGATCCCAACGGCCTCGTATCACTAGCAGTCGAGATGACAGACATCTTATCCGCATGGCTGTAACGGATCGTGCAGCCACGTCTCGATCCCTTAGTCAACAGACGGGGACGTTTGCAAGACAACAACCATCTGCACGAACAGTTCGACGACGTTTGCAGCCGCATGCACTATCAGCTCGGAGACCACGGCTGCGGTTACCCTTGACGGTGCATCACAGACAGGAACGCCTGCAATGCTGTACTCAATGACGAACCTGGGTGCACGAATGGCAAAACGTCATTTTTTCGGATGTATCCAGGTTCAGTTTACAGCATCATGATGGTCGTATCCGTGTTTGGCGACATCGCCGTTAACGCACATTGGAAGCGTGTATTCGTCATCGCCATACTGGCGTATCACCCGGCGTGATCGTATGTGGTGCCATTGGTTACACGTCTCGGTCACTTCTTGTTCGCATTGACGGCACTTTGAACAGTAGACGTTACATTTCAGATGTGTTACGACCCGTGGCTCTACCCTTCATTCGATCCCTGCGAAACCCTACATTTCTTCAGGATAATGCACGACCGCCTTTCTGGATACAGAAAATGTTCGACTGCTGCCCTGGCCAGCACATTCTCCAGATTCTCACCAATTGAAAACGTCTAGTCAATGGTGGCCGAACTACTGGCTCGTCACAATAGGCCAGTCACTACTCTTGATGAACTGTGGTATCGTGTTGAAGCTGCACGGACAGCTGTACCTGTACACGCCATCCAAACTCTGTTTGACTCAATGCCGAGGCGTTATTACGGCCAGAGGTGGTTGTTCTGGGTACTGATTTCTCAGGATCTATGCACCCAAATTGCGTGTAAATGTAATCACATGTCAGTCCTCGTATAATATACTTGTCCAATGAATATCCGTTTATCATCTGCATTTCTTCTTGGTGTAGCAATTTTAATGGCCAGTAGTGTAAAAATGTGGCTATGTAATGGGCTGGCATATGCAGCACAGTGCTTTAATATTTTGCTAGAAACCCCACCATATCCAAGAGAGTCCATAGTTTTCAGCGATTTCATTATTGACTCTATCTCCCCCTTGTCAATATATCGGAGGTTCATTTCTGATAGCATTCTTATAAAGTCACAATGTACGAGACTCAAATGATTTCCTGTAGACCCAAAGTTTTTCCCGTGTTCAGAAAGTGATTTATGAATACTGTGCATAAATTTAACTTAACAGTACAAAAAAAGAACAATTCCTGTGTTTTGACTTTATATCCTCGACCTTCGCTGTTTGGTCAGACTCTTACATCAGACTGACAGTAAGATTTTAATTTTATCCTCAGAATTAGCTATTCCATTGGCATTCCACATGCTTTTTGCCTTCGTAAATACACTTTTGAGGACCTTTCAGTTCTGTTTGTAATGGACTACTGCAGCTCGGTTGTGTGGAATTTTGTCAAATAGCAACGAGTTAACAGCGCCACAAACCACTGTCCCGTCGTCAGAAGAAGAGGTCCCTCAAACTTCTACCATACTGTGTCAAGCGTAAGCAAACACGTAACTCGTATGATGTTGCATGAAGGCTATGATGTATGGAATTGCAAAATAAAATGACTGAGAAGGTCCTAGCTGTCGGTCTCGTAGAACAACATTCAACAGAGCAATCAATGTGAGTCGCTGTAACTTTTAACAGTTGTTCTGGACACCAATGACACAGGAATAGGTCCAAAAATGTCAGCATACAAATTGTACATTGGTTACGCCAGTAATAAAAACTAAATACTTGTGTCTGATAGTTAGTTGCTTACCTCAAGTGGTCAGTTTAGGATACTCTGTCATTTGCTTAATTTTTACCGCATAGTTTTACGACACCCTTTGTATCGTCAGATATTCATGTCAACTACTGCTGAGAACTTCCGTTACAACTCGGGTCAATGTATTTACATCTGTATCTACGTCTACATGGATTTCCGCAAATCACGCCTAAGTGCCAGGAAGAGGGTTCATCGAACCACCTTCACAGTAAGTTTCTGTTATTCCAATCTCTAACAGCGCGCGAAAAAAAAAGAACACCTACATCTTCGGTGTGGACTGTGATTTCCTTTATTTTATCATGATGATCGTTTCTCCCTATGTATGTCGGCGTTAACGAAACATTTTAGCATTCAGAGGAGAAAGTTGGTGATTTAAATTTCGTGAGAGGATTCCACGGCAACGAAAACCGCCATTGTTTTAATGATGTCGATCCTAAATCCTGTAGCATGTCAGTGACACTCTCTCCACTATTTCGCGATAATACAAAACATGCTGCTCTTCTTTGAACTTTTCCGATGTACTCCGTTAATCCTACCTGGTAAGGATCCCAGACTGCGCTGCAGTACTCCAAAAGAGGATGGACAAGCGTAGTTCAGGCAGTCTCCTTAGCATATCTGTTACGTATTCTAAGTGTTCTGCCAATAAAACGCAGCATTTGGTTTCACTTCTCCACAATATTTTCTGTATGTTCTTTCCAATTCAAAGTGTTCGTAATTGTAATTCCTACATATTTAGTTGAATTTACGGCCTTTACACTTATTTATCGTGTAACCGAAGTTTAGCGGATTTCTTTTGGCACTCATGAGGATGACTTTCCACTTTTCATTATTTTGGGGCAATAGCAAATTTTCGCACCATGCGAATATTTGGTCTAAATCGTTTTGCAATTTATTTTCTTCTTCTGATGACTTTACCAGACGATAAACGACAGCATTCTCTGCAAACAACCTAAGACAGCTGCTTAATTTGTCTCCTAAATCGTTTATGTAGATAAGGTATATGAAATAGCAGAGGTCCTGCTGTAACACTACATGGAGAACGCCAGAAATCAATTCTGCTTTACTCGATGATTTTCTTTCAGTTACTACGAACTGTGACCTCTCTGACGGGATACCGTGAATCGAGTCACATAACTGAGACGATATTCCACAATAACAAATGGTTCAAATGGCTCTGAGCACTATGGGACTTAACATCTGAGGTCATCAGTCCCCTAGAACTTAGAACTAATTAAACCTAACTAACCTAAGGACATCACACACGTCCATGCCCGAGGCAGGATTCGAACCTGCGAACGTAGCGGTCATGCGGTTCCAGACTGTAGCGCCTATAACCGCTCGGCCACCCCGGCCGGCGCCACAATAACAGAAGGATCTTTCGAAAGATTATTAACTGGGATTTCATAGTAGTATTGCTTACCAGACGCCGTTGTTCACAAAGCTTACATCTGTGGGAACATGTCGGCCATGGGTGTTTCAAAGAGCGAAAGATTATTTCTACCTTAGTATGGTTTCCAGCTCATATGGGAGTATGTGCACCTGATGGATGACTATGGATTTGTTCTCAACGGAATGTGTTTTGGCGCAAGTATAATTTTAAAGAGGTTCTGTCATTGTCTAGAGTAGTTTGCACTACTTGGACCTGGGTACAGTGCTGATAATCATGTCTAAATGCGGATACGCGTATGAGAATCGAGAAACCCATACCAGTAGAGGGACAGTACTTTTTAGCCAAGATAACGATCTTATCTCAAGGTTATTTCCAGTGCAAGGTCACACATGAAGCAACTGAGCTTATCTCTAAGGTCACCCCCCACAATCCTCCCCACAGAGAATCCTGCCCTGCCCACACACCTGAGGCAACCGTACGTGGTACATTAGAGATCCTCACCCCCCTCTCCTCCTCACTGGACCATTAAGAATGAAGCTAACCCCTCCTCACTCCCACTTGTATCACTAGATCAAATGCGTAGACCACATCAGTCTTGCCCTGTACGCTGGAGTAAGAGGAAGGATCATGGAGCACCAGCAACTGAATTACTTTAATTAAAAAATGGCTGTCAATATTACCATAATTTACAAGGTAAGGCACTTTGGCATTGCAGTGTGTGGCTGAATTACAATACTTTTGTGATGTCATGGCATGTTCTGCATGATGGTGTAAAACATTAGTTCGTCCACTTCTGTAGCTGGTATGTGTGTATCTCGGTGTTATTCTACTTAAAAAGGGTAGCCTATTCTACCATAATTAATGGTCAATATGGCCACCTTTAAGTTTCGTACCTTAATTAACACAATTAGCAGCAGAGCATTGGGCATCAGTAAGTACGCCACCTCCCATTGCTGTTTACAGTTTTGCCGGCCGCAGTGGCCGAGCGGTTCTAGGCGCTACAGTCTGGAACCGCGCGACCACTACGGTCGCAGGTTCGAATCCTGCCTCGGGCATGGATGTGTGTGATGTCCTTAGGTTAGTTAGGTTTAAGTAGTTCTAAGTTCTAGGGGACTGATGACCTGAGCAGTTAAGTCCCATAGTGCTCAGAGCCATTTGTTTACAGTTTTAGCCAATTTTTCCACATATACCCACTTTAAGAATGAGAGTGAACAATGGTAACAAATAAACTATTGCTACAAAGATCACATTCCTGTATTATTGTTAATGTATTATGTCCTAGTTTGTTAAAAACAGTGGCATAAACAATACACATCCCTCAGCTGCATACAAGATTGAGTGATTTTCTCTAATGACACACATGTAAAAAACGAGACTGCGCAACTATCACAGAGCTATATTTAAATAACCAGCACACTATGATATTTTAACAAACATACTCTGATACTACATTAAACAAATAATACACTTCGGCAAATACATACCAAGTCTACATTATCCCTGCGTTATTAGTGTGATATCGCAATAAAACAGCCCATGGCATACTCGTAAGGAAATAGTGGAAACTCATAGTATGACTACCCACAACACACCGCTAAACTGCACATTTTACTACCAGTGGACAGGAGTGACAGAGGTACACACTTCATTAAAAATAAACTTAAAAAAGCTATATGTATACTTGCGCATAATCGTCTCTATGGGACTATGCAGGGAGACTGCTCAGAAACAACTGCCGCTGGCATTGGCTTCTGTCTATTGGGTCTCCCGCCCACGCAACACCTTCCGACCAAGGGGGAAATACCGGTAGACTAACAGCCAAAGGTCCAGAGCCGGTCCAGAGCCGGACCGCCTTAACTCGCAAATCGAAGAAGTCACGCATATATCTGATGGATGACGGTCAAGTATTCCATTCATTGTCAGTGGTACACCTATCTCCTCCATCTAACGGTCGCACCATTTCTTAAAGACGCATGCCCACCAGCCGCAGCACATACACAACTGAAATAGAACTAGTGTTAGTGCTGTAAGAAGCAGCCAGTGGACGCAATATGCTGATAGGCTCAGAAAGGATATAAATTTTTCTCCAAATAGCGAGAATATTTCCAATAATTAAAGTCATTGCAATTCAAATAAGCAGTCATCCATCACTTTACTATTGGGAACATCTTGCTTAGGCAATGGTCCACAGCATGTACAACTTTTACAAAATTTTGGTTTAAACCACCATGAAGTGCAGAAAAATTATCACAGATGTATCACATGCCATACACGCTTTGACATAAGTTACCACTGAAAATCATTATTGCCAATAAAAATGAAAAATTGTGACAAGTTTAAAAATATGATGGCACAACATGTCCTTTTGTCAGTGTGCCATCATATTTTACTGGTTGATGCGAGCTTGTTCTGCCTCGGTGCCAGTGTGTTGGTTAGAAGAAGACCAGCTGAAGACCTGCAGCCAACCTGTCTGTATGCTAGACACACCGGACCTACACCTGGGGTTATGATCTGGGATACGATGTCGTATGACAGTAAGAGCACTTTCGTGCCTATCCCATGCACGCTGACTGCAAATTTGTACGTCAATCTACTGATTCGACCTGTTGTGCTGCCATTCATGAATAGCATTCCAGACGGTGTTTTCCAACACTATAACGCTTGATAAATACCGCTACTGTAACTCAACATGCTCTACATTGTGTCGACATGTTGCCATCGCCTGTTCGATCAATCCGATCTGTCTAGAATCAAGAATTTACGGGACGCCGTTAGTTCAAATGGTTCAAATGGCTCTGAGCACTATGCGACTTAACTTCTGAGGTCATCAGTCGCCTAGAACTTAGAACTAATTAAACGTAACTAACCTAAGGACATCACACACATCCATGCCCGAGGCAGGATTCGAACCTGTGACCGTAGCGGTCGCTCGGCTCCAGACTGTAGCGCCTAGAACCGCACGGCCACTCCGGCCGGCACGCCGTTAGTCGACAACTCCAGCATCATCCACAAACAGCATCAGATGAACGACCGGTTACAACAGGCACGAAATTCTACCTCACAAACTGACATCCGGCGCATATGCAACACACTGCATGTACGAGTGTATGCTAGCGTTCAACATTCTGCGGACACATCGATTATTTATGTACTAGCATTTCACCAAGCAGCTAGGTCATCGGCCCCATCGGATTAGGGAAGGGTGGGAAAGGAAATTGGCAGTGTCCTTTCAAAGGAACCATCCCGATTCAAGTGATTCAGGGAAATCACGGAAAACCCTAACTCAGGATGGCTGGAGGTGGGTATGAGCCGTCGTCCTCCTGAATACAAGTCCACTATGCTAGCCACTGCGTCACCGGTTTAACATTTGAAATGGCTGATGTTTCGTTCTTGCAATGTTAATCACTTAAATGTGTTACCTAGACAAATGTATTGCCGACATTCCATTGTTCCACATTAATTATTTATTGCTGTTTTTCCGTCAGTGGATGATAAACTAATAGCTGCAGTACCATGTTACCAAGGCGGGAATTTTAAAATAATTCTGACATACAGGTATACGCAATGAATTAGAAATGTTATGGAAGGTCTGTATGGTAGCAGAATCAGATATTTTTCTCTGTTCTATACAAACAGACGAAGCCTCGAGTTGTTGCTAGGTTAGTGAATTGTGTAAGTTGCCTTTGACGTGCTAGTCCTCTGATCACAAAATATCTGTTAACGGATGACACGGAAACGCATACAGTAATCACATCCAATTCGTTCCATAAATGCTATAGCACAGGTATAGCTTAGCTCTACTGTGCTGGTGTGCAGATTGGAGTGCTACGTGATTTCCGAGTGTTCGCAGCCACAGATGTGTAGACATCTCTACTACGCTATGGGCTCAAGGGTGGTGGTATCGATCCCACGTCAGTTAGTCTTAGTATTTGCATCTGTCACCTGTCTAAGTTCCCGGTATCTACTATGCCTTGCAGTTCACAAGTTGGAGGATTGTTAGAAGGCAGGTTATTCGGTGTTCTTTATCAAGTCGTAATTTAACTTGAAGGTTACATTTTTTATACAGTTTCTAGACACTAGGTTTCATGAGGTCTTCCCTCCACACTACTCCATCATGAAAGAGGAAAGTATCCCTTTCACCCATGGTGGTAGCTTTACTGATGCTATATGGAGTACGTTACAAACTAATTTCCTGTATGTTCTATGTCCCTTATTTCCGAAGGATAATGCATATATGTTGGGTCTTTCGTGCTCGTAATGAAGGAAACGGTGGTGCTAACACGTGTGAACCGACCAGACTCATCGGAATCGGGATGATGAACTCGTCAGAGGAAATCCTTGGTGACACAGACGCAAGGCAAGGTGGATTCGGAATTCATGTGTTAAGGCACCACAATAAACTCAACAAGGTACTGCGAGATCCTCAGATAACTGAAAGCACGAATTAAAAATTTTCGTTCACACATGGAGCACCCTCTCCATTACATGACACTGCTAGAATAGGCACAAGCCCTCCGACGTCTATAAAAATTCGATGCCTACGGTTCACTGTCATAGACCATCCTCCATGTAGTACCGTCGTGACCCGTCCGATACTCATCTGTTTCTAAATCTTAAAGAACACCTTCGAGGACTTTACTTTGATAGTGATGAATCGGTGTAAGAAGAGGTGGGTTGTGCCTCCGTAAAAAAAGTCAAACATTCTACAGTGACACTGTCAAAAATCTGGTCTCTCGTTGGGAGAGAGCTGTTCGTCGCTATGGTGACTATGTAGAGAAATAAATATGTAGAAATGAAGAATACAGATAAGAATGTTGATAAAGTTTGTTTTATTTGGAAAGCTTTAAGAATTTTCACATAAAAAATTCAGAGGCGTTACTTTTCATTATGTCTTCGTAATATTAAAACAGTCACAATTTTTATCAGTTAGTAGCCGTTTGTCAAAAATACATAATGTTCTATGATTCTGAATGCTCCGTGACAAACCATGAGTTGATCATGTTTAGGACTCTCAAATTCCGCTATTACGATTCCACAGCGCTCCACATCCCTTCCAAAGAAAGTGTCACGTCTCACTATAAAATTCGAAATTTTGTAGAAGCCAGCCATGTCTGATCATAACATTTTACATAATGATTCAGTTCCTGAAAAAATCTGAGTCGCGCAGCCTTAAGGAAAATGATGTCTGTTCACTACACGCGTGCAGCTTTGCTTGACGAGCCGGTGGTTTCACGCATAAACCCTCAGCGCACGGAAGCTTTCTCTAGGGCTATGAGTCACTGTGCGTGGCAGGGTAGATTCTGTCCCAAAAGGCGATGTATGTTATTAGGCGTGAGTATGTTTGAATGACAGTTCAGTAAGATAGAATGAGATCAACAGTGGATACAGAAATCAGTGTGCGGAGAAGAATTTGTTGATTTAGTTCTGCTCGATTTTTCAGTTTTACAAACACCTGTCGACATGTTTCGTAATCTATTAGAACTCACGTTACCGTGAGTTTGTATGATGAGTTCCCTGAAGTTTTATGAATAAAGCTGTAGGGAAAGCAACGATTAGAGTGGGGGGGGGGGGGATGTTGTTGGTGGCGCAGTAAATAATAGTTTATCGAGGCAACTTTGTAATTTGTCCTAGCGTATTCATTTGCCATCTAACTTTTCCTTTTATGCAAAGTAAGGCTGTGCAACGTTTACACACTGACAACTGCTCCTCTGTTACACATATCTGTACTACTGGCCATTAAAATTGCTACACCAAGAAGAAATCCAATGATAAACGGGTATTCATTGGACAAATATATTATACTAGAACTGACATGTAATTACATTTACACGCAATTTGGGTGCATAGATCCTGAGAAATCAGTACCCAGAACAACCACCTCTGGCCGTAATAACGGCCTTGATACACCTGGGCATTGAGTCAAACAGAGCTTGGATGGCGTGTACAGGTACAGCTGCCCATGCAGCTTCAACGCGATACCACAGTTCATCAAGAGCAGTGGCTGGCCTATTGTGACGAGCCAGTTGCTCTTAGTCATATGCATAAACCTGTTATCAATAAGCAGCTACTCATCTTATGGCAGTGCTATGGCCACATCTTTGACAGATGTCTGATTAGCTACATTCCTCCCTCTGCAACATTGCACTTCAAACGAATCTATCTTTCCGAATTTTGTAATCATTTTCTCCAAATCCTTAGCAGACATCGGATCATTGTCTTTTTTCATACCATTGACTGTCAGAAACTTTTGCAGGGGCACTCATGCACAGTCACGTTCTTGTGAAAGAGCGCACGTGATCCTTCATGTAGAGAGTCATGTTAGGCGTCTCGGACGCAAATTGAGGAACAGCCGTCTGCGCACATCTGTTGGTATGAATATTCTGACACAGCACCATCTGTAGGTTAAATATTCGTTAATTTTTTTACGCTGTTTATATTTGCGTCATTCTCAGCAGTGGTTCCCTTTCTACAGCGTTTTAAAACTGGAACTTTAATTATAGACACCCTGCACATACTTACTGATAGAATTTAATGTCAGTAAAATACTATGTTTCCAAATAATTCTCACAGCAAATATCTTTATTTTTTGTTACATAGAAAAACGTGGATTCTATTCTCAATTTATTTGTCCTGCTTTCTTCATCTAAACGGACATCATTCCTAGTACATTCCATACAGTCATGATCTTCAAACCTTCCCACGCCCTTCCTACAGTTTCTTCTTCTTAGAGAAATAAATCTCCTTAAGTCCTATGAGACACTAAACAAGTTTCGTATATAATTTTCTGTAATGAATTCGGACTTATTTTTAGATACATTCTGAAGATTTTTGTATCAAAATATAACAAAAACTTCAACGATAACAGAGAGCAGTCAGCTCGATTCACCTACTTGAGCGCCCCGCTCTTCTCTTCCTGTTCAACCCCACTCTCCATGATGGCACGAAACGTCCGGTCCACTCCGTGACCAGCTCTGCCGTTCATTATCAACTGCTTCCCGAGGTAAGCATGTCAACGGCAACAAATTCTTGAGCGGCGGTTCTACATGAATCGTGGACCGTACAGCCTCGACATGGTGGCAGGTGACTGTAGCTTCTCAGAACTGGAATACCCTTCAGTGGCTGAGCTATTTTTTCATCACGAGTTCCTGATGAAAATCTGGATTTGCCTACAAATCGAAACCAGTGAAAACGTTAATTGCGGTTCATTTGGTATGTGGCTGGCGAGCATAAAGCTAAGGGGAGATGTCTGAGCTGTATTTAGTTGTCTGCTGCTAACCATTGTTTGCTATGGGTCAGTGACACGGAAAAGCGTGGCCATATTGGGATTATACCGCACAACGTCTATTAGGAACCAGTTATCTACGTAGGTGGCTGCTCTGGCCAGCACGTGGGAAAATTAGCCAGGACGAAATTAGACACGTAGTTTTTTAGTACCTTCTACACACATCTTCCTATTTTACCTGAAGTGTGACGAACCGACCGGAAAATGTGTAGGACGAGCACATCACGACACCCCCATCAACGCTCCAGCGACAACGCCAACGTTGTACCTGGCGAATGAGATGCGATTAACAAACTTGTTAAACGCTAATCTAACGAGCCATTTATTTCCAGCTAGTAGAAGAGGCGTGATAACATGATTCCCCGGTGTCAGCGTAATTAGCTGCCGCAAACAGATGCGAAAAACGTTTTTCCATATTTAGCCCTCGCTGCAACAGTTATTAGAGCATGAGGCGGCACACACGTGGCAAATTGGTCAATTTAAATTACACGACTGACTTGGGCTAGCTGGTGCTCGCCCCTAGTCGTCACACCCACAGCGTGAGCGGTGGTGTCACGAGCGCACGCCCACGCCACAGGTCGCTGCGGTGCGTGACAAATTTGGCGACTGGCATGGTTGGAGAGAAGACGTCACTTATCGCTTGGAATAGCATTAGTATTAACTTTCTCATGGTGATACAGACTTACAGTTTAGTTAATAATAACTGAGAAATGAGGTAGTTTGAAAGAGAAAAAGAGGAACAATCAATGTAATTCTTTCCTCCTTCATTTCTAATTTGGGCCACTAGTGTTTCTGTATCATACAGTCAATGCAATATGAGATCAGACACAAGAAAATTGAGACCCACGCAGCAGTTGTGAGTTTTTACAACATATGTCCGATGAATGATGGTCTCTTTACTCTAGAGTACCGTTCGAGACCACTCCTACTGGTATTCGTCTTTTCCAGGGATCCAAACGTTTCTATACGTTGCTTTTCGTGCTGTTGTGCAGAACACCCACAGTTCCTCATTTGGCCCGTTTCACATTTGTGATAATCCGATTATAATTACAGGACAAATTTGTGCTGTCCTTCCGTTCTTCAGCAAATTTTCCCACAACATCTTGACACACCTTTTTCTAAATCTATGATTTAGTGTATGGAAGAGGCTACTATTGATACAGAAGTGATTTACCCCCAATCTTGTTCCACTCATACATTATTTTCGGGAGGAGCAACACCTGGTATAGCTCCGTATGAGGTGGAGTTTTTCCCACTTTTGCCGCCTTGATCATTCCTCCGGATGTGTGTCATTTAAAGTAGTATGTCACTTGAGTCTTCTTTCACGTATGCTGTCGGAGTGTTAACAATAATCCTCTCACTGATGCTCAACGCCTCTCTTGTAGCATCGGCCGTTGCACTTGGATGGGCATCACCGTGACACTTTCGCACTTAATAAACAAACCGGTGATGAAACGAGACCCTCATCTTCGGATCTTCTCTAACTCCTCTGTTAATATTACCTGATTGAGGTCTCAGACAGACAAGCATTACTCAAGAACTGATCGAGAGAGTGTGTTGTGAGCTATCTTTTTGGTGGGTGAATTATTTTTCCTAAGCTTTATTCCACTGAATCTCACTATGGCCTACGGTATTCGTATAGGTAGTTTTATCTAATCATTCCGCTTCAGGTAGTCATTTTCGATGTCCTCGGCTTCCAAATATTTTATTTATCATTGTTATTGAATCGACTGCTTTATCAGCAATAGTGCAAAATCAACAGTAATGATTCTTTCCGCCTATTTATGAACAATATACTACATACATTTATCTTGCGTGTCAAATGTCAGTCCTAGCACCAAGAATAAAACCTCTGCAGGTCTACTGTGTTTTGTTGCAGTTCCTTGAGAGTTGGAAGTTTCTATAAAGAACAGAGACATCGGCGAACAGCCCAATGAAGCCTTGTGCATTATCTATCGCTCCACATACAGTATCAGCCCAACAACACTCACTTGGAATACTAGAGAAATTAACTTCAGATCCGACTATACTGTCCCATTGAAAACGGTGTGTTGAGCTATGTCTGATAGATATATGGTCTGCAACTCGCCTTTGCGTGTTAGTGTATGAAATAGCTCTATTTTATCACGCTAAATATCGTGGTTCACCATACACGCTGCCTTTGGAACAATTTAGGAGGATCGTTCCGAAAGTAATGCCTCGTATTCTTTTGTGGTGATAGTGTAGTGCTAATGCTTGAACCTTCCTCTTTCATTTGCAGTCGGTTCCGTTGTTCTGAGGTAGCTGGCGCCAGCAGAGGAGTGTTCCTAAACGGGCCGCGCGGGGTAGCCGCGAGGTCTGGGAGCTACTTGCCACATTTCGCGCGGCTCCCCCCGTCGGATGCTCGAGTTCTCACTCGGGCATGGGTGTGTGTGTTGTCCTTAGCGACAGTTAGTTTAAGTTACATTAAATAGTGTTTAAGCCTAGGGACCGATGACTTCAGCAGTTTGGTCCCATAGGAACTTACCACAGATTTACTAAATTTCCCAATCGGAGTCTGATATGGACGCGCATAAAACAGCGATGGGTGATTGACTTTCTCACAGCCAAAGAAATTGCACCGATTGAAATCCATTGAGGCTTGCCAAAGGTGTATAGAGACGATACAATAGACATGAGCAATGTGAGGCGATGGTTACGGAATTTTGAAGGTGGTAAGAAGGGTGTGCATGACAAGCCAGGCAGAGTCGAACCTGCACAGCTGTAATCCCTCCCAATGAAGAGCGTGTTGATCAACTCATCATCCATGCTCATAGGCGGATAACGACCAGAGAATTGTGTGCAAAGCTGAATGTCAGCTGTAATGCCTTGGAAACTATGTTGGAACATTTTGGTTATTGCAAAATGTGTGTGAGTGGTTCGCGCGGATGCTTACAGAACAACAAAAACCTCATCGAATGGAAATTTGTCGGGACCTGCTGGACCACTATGAAGCTGAAGAAGACAATTTTCTGAATAGCATCGTCACAGGAGATGAGAGGTGGTGTCACCACTATGAGCCGGAATCCAAAAGACAGTCCATAGAATGGCGACATGCGAATTCTCCGTCAAAGAAGACACAGTCGTCGGCAGGCAAAGTGATGTGCACCGTCTTCTCGGATAGCCAGTGTGTGGTTCTTTTGAATGTTCTGGGGCTTGGAGAAACTGTCAGTTCAGCATGCTACAAAACGACATTGACTAATCTGAAAGCCCTAACTTCCAGGGTAAGGCCAGAGAAGAAGACTAACTTTCACCTGCAACATGATAACTCGAGGCCCCACTACAGTTTTGCGACCACGCAGCTCATTGAAAAATTCTGTTGGACTGTCGTCTTACGACATCCACCGCACAGTCTCGATTTGGCGCCCTCAGGGTTGCATCGCTTTGGGCCTCTGGAAGATGTACTACGTGGCGAACGTTTTCAAGACTCGGATGCTGTTGTCAAAGGTGTAACGAAGTGGTTAGCCTCAGCTGGTTCCGATTTTTACAAGCACTGCATGCAGGCTCTGGTTCATCGTTGGTAAAATTTCATAACGAATGGTGGTGACTATGTGGAAAAATGAAAGTCTGTAGCTGAAATATTGCTCTATTTAGCTGTGCTGTGGGATTTACGGATTTATGTACCTCCTGTAGTTTCCATGAAAAAAAAAAAAAAAAACAGAACACATTACTTTCGTAATGACTTTCGTACTAAATTTCTTTGTACTCCGTAATTTATTTTGTCTGTCTTAGCAGATAACAGTGTAAGAGTGCTGGGTTACCATTGTTAGTCCTATTACAAATGGTTCAAATGGCTCTGAGCACTATGGGACTTAACTTCTGAGGTCATCAGTCCCCTAGAACTTAGAACTACTTAAACCTAACTAGCCTAAGGACAGCACAAACATCCATGCCCGAGGGAGGATTCGAACCTGCGACCGTAGTGGTTGCGCGGTTCCAGACTGTAGTGCCTAGAACCGGGCGGCCACACTGACCGGTAAACCAATTACAAAGGGATAAAAATATGATATATACAATTTAATTATTTATTACAGGTTCGTTGGAGGTACAACTTAACATGCACTGAGAAAAAAAAAATGGTTCAAATGGCTCTGAGCACTATGGGACTTAACATCTATGGTCATCAGTCCCCTAGAACTTAGAACTACTTAAACCTAACTAACCTAAGGACAGCACACAACACCCAGCCATCACGAGGCAGAGAAAATCCCTGACCCCGCCGGGAATCGAACCCGGGAACCCGGGCGTGGGAAGCGAGAACGCTACCGCACGACCACGAGATGCGGGCGACTGAGAAAAAAGCGCTGCATCACGAAGGAGTTATGAAAGATGGTGACAAACGGATACTCATAAGGGTATCGACAGAAAATGCAAAACTGTAAACTTTGGCGCTAATTTTGCAGCGTAATTTAACCGTGCAGCTGGAAAGGACATTATACTGGGGACAAGTCGTTAGCAGAGCATAAAGTCTTTGTGAATTTCATTCCGTGCACTTAGGCTGACCATAACCACAGCTCGCAGAAAGGCGTGTAAACAATGGACTCAGATATCAGCATTTGAGAGAGGACGTGAGGGTGGGTTCAAAGAAGGCGGTTGGAGTAATTGGCGAATCGCTCGACATTTAAATAGGAGCGGTGTCACTATTCGACGATGTCGATACGAATGGGTTGACCATGGCCGATCACAGTATTAAGAAGTAAGTGGTCGACACAGAGACATGACAGAAAGAAAGGACCGTACAGTTGTCAGAGAAGCACTCCGAGCCCCTGATTCGTGATTATAATCGATCCGGTTTGCAACTGGCGCTTCAGTGATCACAAGGAACAGAAATAGGCAACTCAGAGAAAAGGAGCTGTGCCCACGGCAAACCTTGCGCTGACTGCCATTGACCTATGTACACCAACAAACCCATTTGTAGTGCTGTCGGGCACATTCGTCCTGAAATTTCGTTAAGTGGAATTGAATTGTCTTCAGTGACATTGAAAGTCGCGAGCTCTATCTTCTTATCTCGTGTTTTCTACTGCAAATCTCGTGCTTGTACTCTTGTTAACTTTACTATTACATAGATGGCCTAAACTAAATTTTTTTTTATTTGGTCCTGTGCGCAACAGATAGCTTACTTGGTCTTTCTGCTGCCACTGCTTGATCTGCTGCATTCCATCATTTAACAAAAACATAAAAAAACTATTACTCATGCTGAGTGCAATGCATGTTCTGTATGGCGGCTCCTGCTGTTGCTGCGGCTGCTGCTGCTTACTACACTACATATAATTGAAGAGAAAGTGTTTGGTCAAATCTTAACTCGATAAATGATAACCCAAACAAGTAATTCCTTTTTTTAAAACTATATTCTGAAAGCGATTCTTTCTCATTCAATTAACAAAACGCTAGAAGCTCTTTGAATAATCGCTTCGTATGCAAATCTGCCTCCAGTGGCATTAAAGCAATATTACAAATTAATCAAACTCTTGAGACAGACTGAAATATTTCTCAATGAAATACATAGTGAAACAATTCCCTGACAATTACAAAAGAAATCAATGACAAAAATCAATACTTAATCTATCCCCCAAGCAATGGTTTCCCTTAAGAATTCGACTCCTATCATTATCAAAATTACCGTCTGCTGCTATGCACATACACAAACCCTTTTCTTTAAGTTAATAAGCGCGCTGCAAATTATAAAAAATATCAACTCAATACCAAATCCTGTGCCACTGCTGGCGGACACAGCAGTACGGCAGCTCGGCAACGACCCCTCGCCCAACTCACGTGCGCACCACAGCAGGCGGGCTCCTACACTGGATTCAAAACTGCCACTAGTTAATCCGTGCGCTGCGAAGCGCGACAACAATGTCTTAGATTCCAGCGCTTGTGTATGCGCGCTGTAACCAACTTTTACATCCTAAGTAAGTATTGCCAACTCTCAACATGTACCACTTCGACCTGAGCCCCGATGACCAGCAAAGGCGTGTCTGGTGACGCCCTGGACATCGGTGGGATACCAAACTGACTGTCGCCAGCGGTACAACTTAACATGCACTGAGAAAAAAGCGCTGCATCACGAAGGAGTTATGCAAGATGGTGACAAACTGATACTCATACGGGTATCGACAGAAAATGCAAAACTGTAAACTTTGGCGCTAATTTTGCAGCGTAATTTAACCGCGCAGCTGGAAAGGACATTAAACTGGGGAAAAGTCGTTAGCAGAGCCCGACAACCAGGAGTGATGGTCTGCGGTGGCGTATCTTTTCATAACAGGACTCTTTGATTGTCATCCGCGGCACCCTTACCGCACAGCAGTACGTCGACCATATTCTGTGCCCCGTTTTGTAACCCTTCATGGCAAGGTAACTGGATCTCTCCCCAAGTGGAGCGCTATGGGCAGGGCCCTCAAACCAGCTCGGGATTTTGACGATCGAACGGGCCAATTGGACAGGGTACGATCTCCCACAGAAGGACGTCCAACGATTCTATCAGTTAATGCCAAGCCGAATAACAGCTTGCATAAGGGACAGAGGATGACTAACGGACCACTGACCTGCTCAGTTTGTGAAGCTCTTCCTCTTGAGTAAATAATCCAATTTTCTGAAATTGTATTCATTTTTTTTATCTGTACATATATATCACGTCTATCGATTTCCGTCCCATTCGAATAATTTCTTCTTGATGCTCCGTTTTTAATTTTTTGTTTTTTTTTTTCGTTTTTGCCTTACATTATACTTAAGATGTACGGACAATTGAAAGAATAGGAAAAATGACTTTAATTTAAAGTTAAATTAAATATGGAACGAACACTGATTCAACATACATTTCAACACTTAAATGACCAAGTTAGATGAGCTACTATTTCCATTCTGTAACAAGAATTTTACAGTATTTATCAGTTTTATCTTCACAGGCAAGACAGTCTCAGTTTACATCTCGAATGAGTATCTTAAGAGTTGAATCAAGGCTGCACACTCATAATTAAACTAAACTCGATTGCGATGAGATGAATGTCGTCGACTTGATTTCCTTTCAGTCCCCATGCACTCCATTTTTCCTACTGCAAGGAAAGTAGGAAACCCATCAACATGACTTACCTCCATGAAAACAAGAGCTCAAGTGCCACCAGCACGTTGCTTTCTAAGGTATTCACTTCCTCTCCGTCAACGAAGTTTTATTAGTTATGCCACTTTAATCCATAAACATTTACTAGAATTTACGCAACATCTTTGCTTGGTTCACCTCCAGAATTCTTTGCGGACGGAAGACACCAGCTTTTTGATTGATCTGTTTGCTCCACACATACACGCTGTGTGCGACGAAATTCGCATAGCGGGTGCGTTTTCCTGGAATCTAATCTCTGTGGACCCGAATGTAGTTGAGCTACCTTTGTTTTGCTCGCAAAGAAAGCAACGATTCTCTTGTCTACCAACAGAACACCAGACTCTGAATCCCATGGCGCGGCCGCAGCAAATATAACAAAAAAAGCCAACCTGCCCAAGCCCTGAGCACATTCACTCGAAGGACACACCTTATCAATTTGCGACCGATCAGATACGAGAATCATAACGCTATTTAAAGTAGCATAGTTTCATTCGACATGTCGGAACTCTATCGAATACATTTCAGAAGGCAATGAATCATGCATCATCTTTTGCACCGATACATATTGCCCTTTGCATCTCATGGACGAGCAGAGTGAGTTGAGTTTCTCAAGACTGCTGTTTGAGGATTCATGTTAATTTCTTCAAAAAAGTTTTTCATCCTACAGAAAGGTCATAGTAAGTGAGTAGGAAACATGTTTAATAATTACACAACAAATTAACTTCAGGCTTGTAGTTATATGTATCTTTCCGACGACCCTTCCTAGAAAAGGACGGTCTGCGCATCTTTCCAGCCAATTGGAACTCTTCGGCGCTGCGTGGTCTGCGTTAAACTGCTACTGTAGGTGCAATAAGTTCATTCGCGTTATCCTAGTTCAACGATTCCATTTCATTTTCTGTTTCGTGATTAATTAGTTAACTGTCTATTAATTCGGCCTTCGTAAAGTGATTGAAAAGGGAAATTATATTACGATCACCCACGATGAAATAATTTGGTGTGACGAAAATAAGTATTTTTACTTTCCCTGTTCTGCCGTTTCCATACAGTGTGATGACTAGACGACTACGTAGGCTATTATTATTCGGTTACTTAGAACAAGACCAGAATTTCTTTGAACGTTTTATCAGATGAGTAGGAAAAATTTTACTCTTGTATTCATTGAATGCATCTCACTTTGGCTTCCATCACCTTTTGTACAACAAGTACTTTATGACTCAATTAAAGATGTGATGAAGCTCTCATTCGTCTCGCAGCCATTTCTTAACACAGCAATTGAAATACTAAGGGTTTTTCTTATTCCTCAGAACCTTGTTTGGCACTTACATGTATAGAGCATAGTGTTTTATTTCACCCATTGACGCCTCCGTATCTTCGGCCCTGAAGACGCATGTTTCACGATGACTCCTAAGACAATTTGTACCCTGTCTTCTGTCATACGTAATATATTTTCTTACCTTTCTATACATTCCTTTTAAATCCGCAGTCATTGATGCTATTACCGCCTTATGGTCTCTGGTTACCTCATGTACAGACGTTCAATAATAATATGTAGTATTATTGGATGCACATTAGCGTTGAAGGTGTAGGGGCGAAATTGACAGGTTGAGCAAAATACTTTGACATCAAAAACTTTCGAAATGTATTTCGCTACCTGGAAATATTTTGTCGCCTGTGGGCAGTGTTGACAGTTTCCTTGGTAGTCTCTCCCCTGCTGCAGACTAGACATCTTCGTGTTCGTAGTTCGTTGTTGTTGTTGTGTTGAGAATGAGTTCAAAACAAGACGAAAGATCATTGTTCTAGGAGTGCATCGCCGGCCGGAGTGGCCGAGCGGCTCTAGGCGCTACAGTCTGGAACCGCGCGACCGCTACGGTCGCAGGTTCGAATCCTGCCTCGGGCATGGATGTGTGTGATGTCCTTAGGTTAGTTAGGTTTAAGTAGTTCTAAGTTCTAGGGGACTGATGACCTCAGAAGTTAAGTCCCTTTGTGCTCAGAGCCATTTGAACCATTTAGGAGTGTATCGAAATTTGTAAATCACTATCGGCATTGTGGGATGCTAAGGCAGTTGAGTACAAAAATAGACTGATTCACATCCCATTACCAATCGTATGCAGATACATAATGTAAGTAGACTTATTGTATGTACGGTTGTCATGTTGTAGAAATTGATGTATATACAGTCGTTTCTTGCTCTATACCAGATGCCACGGATGAAGGGTTATACACCCGAATGCCCATTTAGAAGTCCTATAGGAACTTACAGCCACCACACCACCATAATCGCCAGTCACAAAACCGCAGCCGGCCGCAGTCACAGACGGGTGGGTCGGGGTGTTCCCTCTCTTCCCGGGCCGGGATACCAGCGTTCCTGATTCTTTTAGCGGATTGACGAGGACCTACTTGAACGACAGGCCAAGATCGTAGTACTACACAGCTACACGGCAACCTTCATCGCGGTTCAACAGTTGAAGAAGAACGTCGGTGAACGGGAGGGTACAGAGCACCTCCCAAATCTGCGTGTCTTAAGTCCAACACACACGAAGCCTTCACTCACTGCCGCGGCATCGCGGTACGGCCAGCGCCGGAGACAACGTGGGGGGCAACCGCCATAGCAAGAGCCCGCCAGGAATGGCGACTGTGGCGTCAAGTTGTCTTAAGCGTACTGAAGGCTACTTACGACGCGTTTGCTCAACGGACATCGTCAGTCGATGTAACAGTGAGTCAAGACATTGATTACAACTTACGGAAATAAATAAATACGAATCTTTTCCACTGCCGCATCCGTTGACAACAGGTCACTACCTGAGAACTGGGAGAATGCCTCCTGTCACAGCACCATCTTTCCTTCCGCCCTCCCAATAGTCGCCTTCTGCATTGGTACTTACAATCCATAACAGTTGATTTCCAATCAGTCATATAAACCTTTTCATTTTTGCTACTAACGTCTCTGCAACTAGCAGTGGAACTTTTGTGCAGCTCCTCTGCACCACTTACAGACTCCTCGTATCGTTGATCATGCTAAAAAGATAGGAGGTACTTAATTACTAGACTTACGTGATGGTTTCTTGGGATTTCCCTATTTCCGAGGATAAGCTGAGTCTAGTAGAGATGTCCCTACCGTAGGATACATAGCCACATCAATAAACAGCGTTTACCTTTCTGCGTACAGGTGTTGACCCCTCGCAAATCCTAAGGGTGACGAATAGATCTCCTTGTCACGAATTCAGGTAGGCTACATTCTGCATATAAAGAATGATTATGCAGAGGGTTTCGTTTCAGAAACTGCATACGAATACTGGTTATTTGTGAGAAGATCGTGTTATGTCTTATGCAGAATTAGGAAACGGGCTTTTTTTTTTTTTGCTGAAAGACAAGTAATAACAAGGACTGCCAACAAGGCGATCATTGTTTTCCTTGACAAGGCAGCAGAGAGAAGCGCGCTGACGGTGACGCGGCAAACGACAAACACTGAACACAGAAGTGGCGCCACGTCGTCTTCACAGCCAATTCCCAGTTCCGCGTACATCATCACGATGGACGTGCCCGTCTCTGGAGCCTGCAAGGAAAACAAACGTTGTGAGACTGCATTTTTCATGTTGTTGTTGTTGTTGTGGTCTTCAGTCCTGAGACTGGTTTGATGCAGCTCTCCATGCTACTCTATCCTATGCAAGCTTCTTCATCTCCCAGTACCTACTGCAACCTACATCCTTCTGAATCTGCTTAGTGTATTCATCTCTTGGTCTCCCCCTACGATTTTTACGCTCCACGATGCCCTCCAATACTAAATTGGTGATCCCTTTATGCATCAGAACATGTCCTACCAACCGATCCCTTCTTCTGGTCAAGTTGTGCCACAAACTTCTCTTCTCCCCAATCCTATTCAGTACCTCCTCATTAGTTATGTGATCTACCCATCTAATCTTCAGCATTCTTCTGTAGCACCACATTTCGAAAGCTTCTATTCTCTTCTTGTCCAAACTATTTACCGTCCATGATTCACTTCCATCAATGGCTACACTCCATACAAATACTTTCAGAAATGACTTCCTGACACTTAAATCTATACTCGATGTTAACAAATTTCTCTTCTTCAGAAACGCTTTCCTTGCCATTGCCAGTCTACATTTTATATCCTCTCTACTTCGACCATCATCGGTTATTTTGCTCCCCAAATAGCAAAACTCCTTTACTACTTTAAGTGTCTCATTTCCTAATCTAATACCCTCAACATAACCCGATTTAATTCGACTACATTCCATTATCTTCGTTTTGCTTTTGTTGATGTTCATCCTATATCCTCCCTTCAAGACACCATCCATTCCGTTCAACTGCTCTTCCAAGTCCTTTGCTGTCTCTGACAGAATTACAATGTCATCGGCGAACCTCAAAGTTCTTATTTCTTCTCCATGGATTTTAATACCTACTCCGAATTTTTCTTTTGTTTCCTTTACTGCTTGCTCAATATACAGATTGAATAACATCGGGGAGAGGCTACAACCCTGTCTTACTCCCTTCCCAACCGCTGCTTCCCTTTCATGTCCCTCGACTCTTATAACTGCCATCTGGTTTCTGTACAAATTGTAAATAGCCTTTCGCTCCCTGTATTTTACCCCTGCCACCTTTAGAATTTGAAAGAGAGTATTCCAGTCAACATTGTCAAAAGCTTTCTCTAAGTCTACAAATGCTAGAAACGTAGGTTTGCCTTTCCTTAATCTTTCTTCTAAGGTAAGTCGTAAGGTCAGTATTGCCTCACGTGTTCCAGTATTTCTACGGAATCCAAACTGATCTTCCCCAAGGCCGGCTTCTACTAGTTTTTCCATTCGTCTGTAAAGAATTCGTGTTAGTATTTTGCAGCTGTGGCTTATTAAACTGATTGTCCGGTAATTTTCACATCTGTCAACACCTGTTTTCTTTGGGATTGGAATTACGAGGCCTGTTCAGAAAATAAGCTCCGATTGATTGCCAAATTGAAACCACAGTGAACATCAGAAATGTTTTACTTGTAACAATTAGCTACACCTTTCAGCTTCTTCTCTACGTAGTCGCCGTTCTGACTTAGACTTTTGTCATAGCGTTGTACCAACTTTTCAATAGCCTCATCATAGAAGGCAGCCGCCAGTGCTTTCCGCCAATTCTCCACGCTGGCCTACACCTCGTTGTCTGTGTCAAAATGTTGTCTTCAAAGACAGCGGTTCATGTGACCAGAGATGAAACTCAGGGGGAGACAATTGCGGACTGTATTGTGGGTAATCTCACATTTCCATTTGAAAACGATGCAGGAGCATCTTCATTGCCCCTGCAGAATGCGGCTGAGAATTGTCTTGAAGAAGAAACAGCACGACAGTTATGTAATGTTAGCTGAATAGCTTCAGGCGAAATTTCTCACCTGGCCCTCGTACTTGGCGGCAGACACTATTTTCTAGACATCTTTACGCACTCACTGCGAGCTCAGAAATGAGAAGAGCGACGTGATGCTGACTGGGGTTATACTAGAGACACTACCCAACACATCTGTGCAAAGCTTTATCGGATTTTCGTAGTCGTTTCCATTTCGCGACCGATCGGAGATTACTTTCTGAACGCCCCTCGTATTATATTCTTCTTGAAGTCTGAGGGTATTTCACCTGTTTCATACATCTTGCTCACCAGATGGTAGAGTTTTGTCAGGACTGGCTCTCCCAAGGCCGTCAGTAGTTCCAATGGAATGTTGTCTACTCCGGGGGCCTTGTTTCGACTCAGTTCTTTCAGTGCTCTGTCAAACTCTTCACGCAGTATCTTATCTCCCATTTCATCTTCATCTACATCCTCTTCCATTTCCATAATATTGTCCTCAAGTACATCGCCCTTCTATAGACCCTCTATATACTCCTTCCACCTTTCTGCTTTCCCTTCTTTGCTTAGAACTGGGTTTCCATCTGAGCTCTTGATGTTCATACAAGTGGTTCTCTTATCTCCAAAGGTCTCTTTAATTTTCCTGTAGGCAGTATCTATCTTACCCCTAGTGAGATAAGCCTCTACATCCTTACATTTGTCCTCTAGCCATCCCTGCTTAGCCATTTTTCACTTCCTGTCTATATCATTTTTGAGACGTTTGTATTCCCTTTTGCCTGCTTCATTTACCGCATTTTTATATTTTCTCATTTCATCAATTACATTTAATATTTCTTCTGTTACCCAAGGGTTTCTACTAGCCCTCGTCTTTTTACCTATTTGATCCTCTGCTGCCTTCACTACTTCATCCCTCAAAGCTACCCATTTCTCTTCTGTATTTCTTTCCCCCATTCCTGTCAATTGTTCCCTTATGCTCTCCCTGAAACTCTGTACAACCTCTGGTTCTTTCAGTTTATCCAGGTCCCATCTCCTTAAATTCCCACCTTTTTGCAGTTTCTTCAGTTTTAATCTACAGGTCATAACCAATAGATTGTGGTCAGAGTCCATATCTGCCCCTGGAAATGTCTTACAATTTAAAACCTGGTTCCTAAATCTCTGTCTTACCATTATATAATCTATCTGATACCTTTTAGTATCTCCAGGGTTCTTCCATGTATACAACCTTCTATCATGATTCTTAAACCAAGTGTTAGCTATGATTAAGTTGTGCTCTGTGCAAAATTCTACCAGGCGGCTTCCTCTTTCATTTCTTAGCCCCAATAGATATTCACCTACTACGTTTCCTTCTCTCCCTTTTCCTACACTCGAATTCCAGTCACCCATGACTATTAAATTTTCGTCTCCCTTCACTATCTGAATAATTTCATTTATTTCATCATACATTTCTTCAATTTCTTCGTCATCTGCAGAGCTAGTTGGCATATAAACTTGTACTACTGTAGTAGGTGTGGGCTTCGTATCTATCTTGGCCACAATAATGCGTTCACTATGCTGTTTGTAGTAGCTTACCCGCATTCCTATTTTCCTATTCATTATTAAACCTACTCCTGCATTACCCCTATTTGACTTTTTGTTGATAACCCTGTAGTCACCTGACCAGAAGTCTTGTTCCTCCTGCCACCGAACTTCACTAATTCCCACTATATCTAACTTTAACCTATCCATTTCCCTTTTTAAATTTTCTAACCTACCTGCCCGATTAAGGGATCTGACATTCCAGGCTCCGATCCATAGAACGCCAGTTTTCTTTCTCCTGATAACGACATCCTCTTGAGTAGTCCCCGCCCGGAGATCCGAATGGGGGATTATTTTACCTCCGGAATATTTTACCCAAGAGGACGCCATCATCATTTAATCATACAGTAAAGCTGCATGCCCTCGGGGAAAATTACGGCCGTAGTTTCCCCTTGCTTTCAGCCATTCGCAGTACCAGCACAGCAAGGCCGTTTTGGTTATTGTTACAAGGTCAGATCAGTCAATCATCCAGACTGTTGCCCTTGCAACTACTGAAAAGGCTGCTGCCCCTCTTCAGGAACCACACGTTTGTCTGGCCTCTCAACAGATACCCCTCCGTTGTGGTTGTACCTACGGTACGGCTATCTGTATCGCTGAGGCACGCAAGCCTCTCCACCAACGGCAAGGTCCATGGTTCATGGGGGGGGGGGGGGGGGTATTTGTCATATAATGACAAATTATATGAGCCCAGCACCAGATGTGATGGGGTTGCGTACCACTGGGCGCACAACTTCATCACTTCTAGTTTGCATAGCCGGTAATTTGTACAGCTGGTATTACATTTCTGACGTGTTAGAGTCAGTGGCTGTTTCGTATCTTCGAGGTGTCCGTGATGTCATCATTCAGCAAGATTTTGGAAGAATACATTCTGCCCATGCTGACCTGACATATCTCGATGAGTGGCGTGCTGGACGTCCTGTACTGCACTCTCTTCACATCGCTAACACATCCGGAACATCTGGCCAGGGACTGCCGAGAGTTGGACATGCCACCAGTAAACATAGTTGATGCACCTACACATGACGTACTCGTATCAGCTACCTAATATCATTTCGACTCTATGCAGATTCGGCTTAGAGCCATGATTGCTTCCAAAGGCCCTGTTTAATAAATTTCGCGTCCCCTACATCCCAAAATCACCTTAAATATCATTGTGTATTCTCACTGCTATACCGAATAAGCACAGTACGTAAAATTTCATTATTCGCTATCCTTACTGTTTCTACATTTTCACGGAGTATAAATGTATTAATCGAAGCAGTCGTTAACTAACGGAAATACTACGAGGAGAGAGCAATGACGTCTACCCTTCACACTACTTGTTGGTTTAAAAGTTCTTAACTTAGTGTGTAAGCAAAGTTCGTCGTCCTCGTATACAGGGTGATGAGAAACAGTCTGAAAGGCTTGTAGCCGTGTTACGGGATAGGTTGTATTGAGAAATAATTGTTAAGAAAAAATCGATACGTTGTGCCGTTTCCGAGTTAATTGGTATTGAAGTTAGCCAATCAGGCTGTCGCGCGCAAAATTCAAGCTGGCCGCCAGGTACAAAATGTCCAAATGTGTGTGAACTACTATGGGACCAAACTGCTGAGGTTATGGGTCCCTAGACTGACACACTACTTAAACTAACTTACGCTAAGAACAACACCCACATCCATGGCCGAGGAAAGACTCGAACCTCCGGCGGGAAGGGCCGCGCAATCCGTGACATGGCGCCTCAAACCACGCGCCCACTCCGCGTGGTCCGCCAGGTACAATTAGAGGTAGTTGTTCTCATAGCGTAGATGATAGCGCATGTGATTGCTCGGCCTTTGGCTCAGGCTCGATCATTAGTATCGCCCCATGTTCAATTATTGTATCGCTTTCTTTTTAGGTTTTACGAAACTAAACGAAGGACATGTTTGGAGACACCGTACCTTGCGGGCCACTTTAATGTGCGTGTTCAACGCTCTGAGCGGCTAACTTCAACGGTACTTAACTCGGAAACGGCGCAACATATCGAATTTTTTCCTCAACAACTATTCCTCAGAGCAACCTATCCTGTAACATCCTTAAAAGCTTTTCAGACTGTTTCTGACAACCCTGTATGTTTACGGAACCGCCACACATGTGTGGCATTACCCTGTTATTGTTCAATCAGCTTCCTATAACTTCAGTAAATTGCAGTCCGCCCCCCCCCCTCCCCCCCTGGTAGCTGAGAGGTCAGGGCGACAGAATGTCTGAGATTTTCTCCGCTCAGGGACTGGGTGTTGTGTCGTACTAATCATCATCATTTCATCCCAATTGACGCGCAAGTCGCCGCAGTGGCGTCAAATCGAAAGACTTGCACTCGGCGAACGGTCTACCCGACGGGAGGCCCTAGTCACTCGACATTTGTTTAGTAAATTTCAGGTACTATTATGGTTGCCAATATGAATAAATGTCCTTAAAAAAAGTTGTGTAGTGTTAAGAAATTATTTTTTTATCAAACGCTTGCTTAATAGTGTGGCAGCAACAACAAATGGTTCAAATGGCTCTGAGCACTATGCAACTTAACTTCTCAGCTCATTAGTCGCCTAGAACTTAGAACTAATTAAACCTAACTAACCTAAGGACATCACACACATCCATGCCCGAGACAGGATTCGAACCTGCGACCGGAGCGGTCGCTCGGCTCCAGACTGTAGCGTCTAGAACCGCACGGCCACTCCGGCAGGCCAGCAACAACAGAATGAATCGCGAGCTTGTCCAGGAATGCACAAAGCCCGTCTAAACCACGTTGCTGTTTAAAGTTACTGTTCAAAATATAGGTGCTGGATAACTTTTCAGAGTCTGTAAACCTATATTGAAATTTCACAAATCTCTAAACACGACCGAGCAAGATGACGCAGTGGTTAGCACACTGGACTAGCATTCGGGAGGACGACGGTTCAAGCCCGCGTCCAGCCATCTTGATTCAAATTTTCCGTGATTTCCCTAATTCTCTTCAGGCAAATGCCGGTATGTTTCCTTTGAAAGGGCACGGCCGACTTCCTTCCCCTTTCTTCCCTAATCGAATGGGACCGATGACCTCGCTGTTTGGTCCCTTCCCCAAACCAACCAACCAACCAACCAATCTAAACACAGCATTGCAGTCCAGGATTAAAATCCCGAACCTTGAAAGAAGTTTTCGAATTCTAACACCACTCTGCTATTCAGAGCTAAAGGTTACGAGCGCAATCGTAGGAAACGTGCGCTGAGCCCACTGATCTGTAAAAGTCAGCAGTTAAATTTTCTATTTATCCGAAAATCTAGCCGGCCGGAGTGGCCTAGCGGTTCTAGGAGCTACAGTCTGAAACCGCGCGACCGCTATGGTCGCAGGTTCGAATCCTGCCTCGGGCATGGATGTGCGTGATGTCTTTAGGTTAGTTAGGTTTAAGGAGTTCTAAGTTCTAGGTGACTGATGACCTCAGAAGTTAAGTCCCATAGTGCTCAGAGCCATTTAAATCGAAAATCTAACATAATGCCTTTTGCTGGTTTCACGTGAAACTCTTAACGAAAAGAATTACATTAAACTTATTTCTACCATGGATATCGTATTTCAGGAACTTTTCCGTGGTCACATTAGGATTTTGCTAAGGTCCTTCTTTTTAGGGTTATTTGCAACTTATTCACTGAAATGGTTGACAATGGCATTATTTCTTACTGTCTATTTTAAACCTAATTAGAATCAATCGTTTAAATATAATTAATGTAGTCTATTATCAAATTCAGCAGGTATATTTAGTGTTTTGCAATTATTTTTGCTCTAAAATGCGATTTCTTGATCCTCGTAGTAAACATTCCGGCTCGTAACTAAAATTGTCCTGTATTATCAGAACTTCTTAGGATTTTTATCGGTAATGCTCTTCTTATGCTATGAGCTGACATTCATTCTTTATAATTGCTTAAGGCATTATGAAAATATCAGTTTTAAAGGAATTAAGTACGTTTATATCTTCCTCGCCTTGTGCGAGCCTGTAACCTCTAATTTATGCATCAACTGCAGATGCAAATGAGTAAGAAGTGGACTGTTTTTATGAATAAATCTAGGAAGTACTTACCCCCACAAACATTATGACATTAATAAAGAAATGGGAGACTACAAAGTCAAACTGGGCTACGACGGATTTGAAGGTCCGTTGGGACCATTTGATTTAGGAGCACGCAACAATAGAGATGATCGCCTGCTAAAATTCTGCCACGACCGAAACATGAGTGCCAGTAATACACTACCGACCATTAAAATTTCTACACCAAGAAGAAATGTAGATTATAAACGGTTATTCATTGGACAAATATATTATACTAGAACTGACATGTGATTACATTTTCACGCAATTTGGATGCATAGATAATGAGAAATCAGTACCCAGAACAACCACCACTGGCCATAACAACGGCCTTGCTACGCCTCGGCATTGAGTCAAACAGAGCTTGGATAACGTGTACAGGTACAGCTGCCCATGCAACTTCAACACGGTACCACAGCTCATCAAGAGTAGTGACTGGCGTATTGTGACGAGCCAGTAGTTCAGTCACCATTGACCAGACGTTTTCAGTTGGTGAGAGATCTGGAGAATGTGCTGGCCAGGTCAGCAGTCGAACATTTTGTGTATCCAGAGAGGCCCGTACAGGACCTGCAACATGCGGTCGTGCATTATCCTGCTCAAATGAATGGTTTCGCAGGGATCGAATGAAGGGTAGAAAATGGTTCAAATGGCTCTGAGCACTATGGGACTCAACTGCTGAGGTCATTAGTCCCCTAGAACTTAGAACTAGTTAAACCTAACTAACCTAAGGACATCACAAACATCCATGCCCGAGGCAGGATTCGAACCTGCGACCGTAGCGGTCTTGCGGTTCCAGACTGCAGCGCCTTTAACCGCACGGCCACTTCGGCCGGCAATGAAGGGTAGAGCCACGGGTCGTAACACATCTGAAATGTAACGTCCACTGTTCGAAGTGGCATCAATGCGAACAAGAGGTGACCGAGACGTGTAACCAATGGCACCCCATACCATCATGTCGGGTGATACGCCAGTATGGCGATGACGAATACACGCTTCCAATGTGCGTTCACCGCGATGTCGCCAAACACGGATGCGACCATCATGATGCTGTAAACAGAACCTGGATTCATCCGAAAAAATGACGTTTTGCCATTCGTACACCCAGGTTCGTCGTTAAATACACCATCGCAGGCGCTCCTGTCTGTGATGCAGCGTCAAGGGTAACCGCAGCCATGGTCTCCGAGCTGATAGTCCATGCTGCTGCAAACGTCGTCGAACTGTTCGTGCAGATGGTTGTTGTCTTGCAAACGTCCCCATCTGTTGACTAAGGGATCGAGACGTGGCAGCACGATCCGTTACAGCCATGCGGATAAGATGCCTGTCATCTCGACTGCTAGTGATACGAGGCACTTGGGATCCAGCAGGGCGTTCCGTATTACCCTCCTGAACCCACCGATTCCATATTCTGCTAACAGTCATTGGATCTCGACCAACGCGAGCACCAATGTCGCGATACGATAAACCGCGATCGCGATAGGCTAGAATCCGACCTTTATAAAAGTCGGAAACGTGATGGTACGCGTTTCTAATCCTTACACGAGGCATCAAAACAACTGTTGTTTGTGTGTGAGAAACCGGTAGTAAACCTTCCTCATGTCAGAACGTTGTAGGTGTCGCCACCGTTGCCAACCTTGCGTGAATACCCTGAAAAGCTAATCATTTGCATATCACACCGTCTTCTTCCTGTCGGCTAAATTTCACGTCTGTAGCATGTCACATTCGTGGTGTAGCTATTTTAATGGCCAGTAGTATATTTAGATCAAATTACCATCTCTTGCATGTATGAAAGAACAGACATTGCTGACGATAGACAGCTGCACAAAATTAGTTCGAAATAAAATCACTGAGTGAAATACCTTGGCATCGGCTGTATTAGGTACAGATGTAATACCTATTAGTGACATGAAAATTTGTGCCGGATCGGACACGAACCCTTTGGCATTGCATGCAAATGCGGTCAAAAGGAGATAACATCACTGGTCACGATTCCACGCAGTCTCATTCTCACTGGTACGGGAATCTAGTGTAATGCTGCGAGCATCAAGTTATGAATGTGGCTGGCTATGGTACAAGAAACTATACAGTGTGACATACGGAACTTTATGTCGGTCAGCGAGGCAGGCACGGATAGCCGAAGTGGTTCAGATAACCGTTCACGATAAGCGGGAAATGTAGATTTGAGTCCCAGTCGGGCACAAATTTTCAAATGTCATTAATAGGTAATAAATCTATACCTAATACAATTGATGCCAAGATATTCGCACTCAGGTAATTTGTGTCCAACTAATTTCTTAGTGTGGATGTTACTTACGTGATGGTCGTCAAATAATTTGCGGCGTCTGAATTCGCTACGTGGCAGCACCCACACACCACTCGCTGCCCAGCATCGGCTATTCGCCCAGGGAAGCACGATCGAAGTAGTAATACGTCAGTGAACCTGCTGTGCTTATCACGGCTGGGTTACTTCGTGACACTCATATTCCGCCAATCTAAGACGTTGACGAGTTGTCTCCTGGTCGAACAAACAGCTCCAAACGCTACCTCCTCGAGAGCTATGTTATCCTGGGTCGTGCCCTGTGCCGCACCATGTCAAATCAATGCGGGTCTAGTCACGCTTCTCTGTTATCTCTCAAAATTACTTTCACTGCTGCTGGCATAATTACAGAGTAAAAGGAATCTAACAGAAAAGCTAGCTTGGTATCCTTTGGACGGCTGTAAGGGTGACGCACATAGCTCTGTCAGAAAAGCGAGAGTGCAAGCAAGGTGCCTAATAAGTGCTGACGGAAACATTACCGCCCACGGACGAGTAATGAAATGGGTTTTAACTCTCTCATATTGAATTTCTCTTTCGAAACGCTTCGAAAACCTCTTCTGCACATGCGAAATGTTATCGAAATATCCCGAACACTCATTGTTTCCTTATTCCTTCTGAAAAAGAAAGTTTTGCAATGTTCCCGTCGATTCTCGATGCACATGGACAGTTTGATAGGCCGTCATCTTTCGCAGTGTCTCTTGCTTCAAAAATCTCTTATGCAATTCACTGACAATACGAACGCTTCGAATTCTCGTCTCCATGAGCTCTTAACAGTATCTGGTATCTTCTGGTCCTGGCAACTTCAGTTTCACAAGAGACTTGATGTTAATTCGTTGTACACTTTCAGTACACAACTTCAAGTCAAGGAGCACCGGAAGCCCGTCCACTGAGAGAGGGTTGACCGAAAAATGTGTTACATGGCACGGCGTATGGACGTACCTCAAGGTCGAAAAACAGTTACGTACAAGGGTGCAACGAGAAACAGTGCGTAATTAATGGAAGTTCCTGTCATCCTCGTATACAATGACACTACTGTATAACATAATAAAAAGTAAGTGGAAGTTCTTGAGTGAAGGAAGAGTTAATGTAGTAGCTACACACAAGGCCACTTACTATAACAATTGTCTGCGTGTGCTTTTATCAAAACTTGTTTATTGAAGGGAATAACACAAGTATTCACCCAGCAACTATATTTTCTAGCACTGTATATTAATTGAAACAATTTTCATGAGTGTCTCTCTCGTATCTGCCGTATTCATTGCGTGATGAACGAAGGGATAAGTCGCTCCCTTGTCCAGAGGATGTAGCTAGATGCGCCCGAACAATCTGGTGTTTCATTTGGAGGCAGTGTGTTGCTAAACACGTCTACTCTTTTTGCATTTTTGCAACCTGTGCTCATTTGCACCCCAAATCATATTCGTCATTGTTTAGCTCAAATAAGTGCCTCCGAATCGTCTAAGATGTTGAACTACTTGTGGTATTTTCTCGTTTGAAAATTGTACACAAGTAAAGGTACATTTATGAGAAAAGGCAATCTAATGAAGACAGTAAGTGAGACATTGTCTTGTACTTGGCGCACGATAGTTAAATGTTACACGAATCAGATCACCGTTGTCATTACCAGTTAGGTCTCACTTTCTCGAACAGTGGACTAACTATAGAGTAAAGTTGCCAAACGATCTACATTAGCTCTTTGTTTGCAGGTTGTTTATCTCTTGTATCCTTTGGTGTAAATGTACTGGGGATTTCGTTCGTTAAAAAAAGGAACGCATATTTTCATTCTGCTGATGTCGTATCATTTGAGTTAGTGCAGTCATGAGTCGACTTTTCGCTCATCTTCTCGCTAACAAAAGTGTTATTGGAGATGTGGCAACTCAATTCACCGCCAAGAATATAGAAGCAATTAAGTAACGACGGAATACATAAGAAATTACAAAGCGTTCTTTCGCTCTATGTCTTACCTGTTGTATGGGCCAAATCTGATATCTGCTTTTCTTTTTTCATTTTGATACCACTGCACACCATCGAACATTTTAGGAAGGACGTGTGTGACAGAATTTCTCGTGTTACATTTATCGGGATTTCTGCAACTTCGGCTAACGTAGCGTCGGTGGAAGCTGTCTTCATTGTCCCAAGTGCTATTTGGAGTACCCTGAGCTGGGGTGTATCTGCGTCATCTAATGTGAAATTTAGATTATTTTCTGACACCAGAAAGAGTAATACCAAACTTAACTGATCTTAGCTGTGTATAATTCTCATAGGGCAAACAAGAAGGCAACTCTCCGTATTAGTGTGACTGCCCTAAGTACAGGGTGAACATTAATAATACCGACAAACTGCAGGGACGGATTTCCGACTAGGGATGGAGGGCAAACAAGAAGGCAACTCTCCGTATTAGTGTGACTGCCCTAAGTACAGGGTGAACATTAATAATACCGACAAACTGCAGGGACGGATTTCCGACTAGGGATGGAGGAAAAAAGTTTCTATGAATGTGTGTCCGCAAATGGACGGTGTGCATGCAACGACAACAAATCGTCCCAGCACACACTACAGATCTGCATCGCATCCACCTCACAACAGATGTTCAAAGTAGACTCCATGGGATGCAATGTTCGCAGGATACACACAATCGTGGTTTGGCTTACACAATGTTGACGAGCCACTTGCCTGGACCTTGTACTACTGTTAATCTAAATATTATGTGCAAATATATTCTCCAAATATCGTGTACGCACAGTCCGCCGCCTCCCTGCACGTGCGTCTGTCTGAAAGGGGCTATGATCACACAAACGCGAAAAAGAGCTTGAAATGTTGTGTGATGTGGTTGGTGACTGTGAGGGTACTAGTGTTGGTATAGCGGTGCTGCCTCTCGAACGTTTCCATCTGCTCGGCGGTACATAAACACCATCTCGGCTTGTTCCCGACACGAATTCCGCACCATTCTGCTGCTTACAGTACGCTGTGTCAATCACACAGCCTGCAACACACAAGGAACACACGGTATGTGGCAAGAGAAACAGTCATTCGTCAGTGCCATGTACCGTGGTAACGATGCATTTCCGGACACACGTTCATAGGATCTTCTTTCCTCTGTTTCCAGCCAGAAGCCTGTCTCTGCAGTTTGTCGGTTTTATTAACGCCACCCTGTATATTCATGCCTTGTCCGTAGTTGCCAGTCGTATAGTCAATGAAAACCACTATTTTAATCAAGTATTAAAATGAAATCCAAAAAAAAACTAGCCTTAACTTCTTACTTTACTGAATTTTTTGGGAATAGAGCGAGTCTTTAGATAAATATACACTCCAGGAAATTGAAATAAGAACACCGTGAATTCATAGTCCCAGGAAGGGGAAACTTTATTGACACATTCCTGCGGTCAGATACATCACATGATCACACTGACAGAACCACAGGCACATAGACACAGGCAACAGAGCATGCACAATGTCGGCACTAGTACAGTGTATATCCACCTTTCGCAGCAATGCAGGCTGCTATTCTCCCATGGAGACGATCGTAGAGATGCTGGATGTAGTCCTGTGGAACGGCTTGCCATGCCATTTCCACCTGGCGCCTCAGTTGGACCAGCGTTCGTGCTGGACGTGCAGACCGCGTGAGACGACGCTTCATCCAGTCCCAAACATGCTCAATGGGGGACAGATCCGGAGATCTTGCTGGCCAGGGTAGTTGACTTACACCTTCTAGAGCACGTTGGGTGGCACGGGATACATGCGGACGTGCATTGTCCTGTTGGAACAGCAAGTTCCCTTGCCGGTCTAGGAATGGTAGAACGATGGGTTCGATGACGGTTTGGATGTACCGTGCACTATTCAGTATCCCCTCGACGATCACCAGTGGTGTACGGCCAGTGTAGGAGATCGCTCCCCGCACCATGATGCCGGGTGTTGGCCCTGTGTGCCTCGGTCGTATGCAGTCCTGATTGTGGCGCTCACCTGCACGGCGTCAAACACGCATACGACCATCATTGGCACCAAGGCAGAAGCGACTCTCATCGCTGAAGACGACACGTCTCCATTCGTCCCTCCATTCACGCCTGTCGCGACACCACTGGAGGCGGGCTGCACGATGTTGGGGCGTGAGCGGAAGACGGCCTAACGGTGTGCGGGACCGTAGCCCAGCTTCATGGAGACGGTTGCGAATGGTCCTCGCCGATACCCCAGGAGCAACAGTGTCCCTAATTTGCTGGGAAGTGGCGGTGCGGTCGCCTACGGCACTGCGTAGGATCCTACGGTCTTGGCGTGCATCCGTGCGTCGCTGCGGTCCGGTCCCAGGTCGACGGGCACGTGCACCTTCCGCCGACCACTGGCGACAACATCGATGTACTGTGGAGACCTCACGCCCCACGTGTTGAGCAATTCGGCGGTACGTCCACCCGGCCTCCCGTATGCCCACTATACGCCCTCGCTCAAAGTCCGTCAACTGCACATACGGTTCACGTCCACGCTGTCGCGGCATGCTACCAGTGTTAAAGACTGCGATGGAGCTCCGTATGCCACGGCAAACTGGCTGACACTGACGGCGGCGGTGCACAAATGCTGCGCAGCTAGCGCCATTCGACGGCCAACACCGCGGTTCCTGGTGTGTCCGCTGTGCCGTGCGTGTGATCATTGCTTGTACAGCCGTCTCGCAGTGTCCGGAGCAAGTATGGTGGGTCTGACACACCGGTGTCAATGTGTTCTTTTTTCCATATCCAGGAGTGTAGAAATGTCTCTTTCATCAACAACTTTGTGATCGAAAAACATAATCATTGTTTTTAAATGCGCATAGTGACCGCATAATGCAAAAATTTTAACATTTTGCTGAAATCTGTTTTCGAAATCAGCAAAATTAATAGCATACGGTACTGGTCTTATTACTGCACCTTGGAGCAGAGACTTCGTTGACAATACGGGATCCGTACGTTTCACTGTTCTGTTTTTCGAATATAAAGACCAAAGAGTCAATTTATGCATTATAAGACTACATTCAGGAAGTCCAGTTTTCCAATTTCAAAATGAAAACTGATATGATGACAATTCAATAAGCTCTTTTATATGTATAGCTATAGGACACTTAGATATCCGATTGTTAGGGACGCATTTTCAAAATCTGTTGTCAGTACGTCAGGCTACTTTACATGCAACTGAGTCTACGAAACACGGACTGTGTTCAGTGGTAGTTGACAGTATTCGAGCTACAGCACTAGGATAAAAGTTTATTCAGTTTCTGCGACGTCGCCTGGCTGGGATCTTCCCCTTCTTTAAGTGCTGAAAGGGTACAGTACCGCCCGACATTGAAAATAGGTACAACATACTTCATTATTTTTGGCAGAACAACACATTTTTTTTGTAAAATAACTCAATTTCAATTAATACAGCGAAGCCGGATACCAGTGTGGGAAAGAATGACAATTTATTTATTTAATTGATCACACGTGCACTCCCACAAAGTAAATCCAAACATCCAGTTTGGTGAGATCTTTGAAATGAATGAATGTATGGTCGTCTGCTAACCGCAGATAGTGAATGTGAATATATGATCATCTTTGAGATGATCCTTTGGCCACCTTTGGTGGGACCAAAGAGATGAAATTTACCTGAGCTTTGAGCGCCTGAAATGTGGCTGACCAATACGGTAGCAAGGTGCTCCCCCACTTCAGCAGAGGTGCGAGAGGACCTGAAGAACGGCCATGTTTCGGCACTCTGCCGCTGGATCTTGTGCTGTTAAGACCTGTCTTAGTTGTGCTCCATAAAGACAAAAGAGTGGAGACATGGTATGCATGTGGAATATTTAAGAGTAGTTTGAAATAATAATTTCTCTATTTCAGGAACTTTTGTGGGGAGAATTAAATGTCAGGCAGGTAATATTAATGGGATCGTAGTAATCTTCGGGAGTGACCAACGGTCACAATGAAACCACGTGTAGCAATAAGTTGAAATACTTCCGTGTGCTTAAGTTAAGCTGAATTACTAGCGTGTGTACAATAAGTTGAAATATTTAAGAAGTGGTTTGTGCAGGACTTGAGGACTTAGAGACGAGTACTTCCACGTGGTGAGTACTATGTGAGTCTCTATCTGTGTATGACACAAAGGATAAAGAGAAGTACTCGTCCATGGTATCAGTTGTGGACTCGCGTGTGTGATGAATACGTTCTTAATATTACTTTGCGTGATATGATTCCGTGTGACGCTAGATTCAAACTCTGAGAGTGAAGCAAGGTGAATCGGCCGTCTATCCAGCAACGCCACTTGGCTTGCATTGCACAGGAAGACGTGCATATATCTCCAGAGTTCATAGTAGGAAAGTAGAATTACAAAGTGGGGCAGTGTCGTGTGAAACTGGGATAAATACTAATTGAAGTGGGAAAGCTGAAAGTGATAGTGTTGTGACTATTTATTGTATTGTATTCCATGTTGTAGTGTGGTGTATGTCATGTAATTTGGGTATGTGTGGTTTGCATGGGAGAGTAGCAAGGTAGTTTCAAAAGATTAGTGGGTTATGCTTGTTCCTTCTGTACCGCTCGATCTGGAGGAAAGTTTCGTGATGATGATTGTGAGAGTCGAAGTGTGAGATATAATAAAAGATCCACCATCCTATCCAGAAAGTGCACTGTAGCGTTAAATAATTACGAGACCATAAGGTAGAGAATCCCCAATGTAAAGCCATGCCCACTGGGCGGAATTTCTCATGTGTTATTGTTGTAGGTTATAGAATTTGTGTGTTTAGGTTATAGAATTTATCGGAATAAACAAGATAGTGAAAAGAAAAAGATTGGTGGACTTTTCCTTCGAATTGTATGTTGTCATGATGTCCCGAATTTATAATGTGTGCGCCATTCATATTCGGTGCGGTGGCCACGTGTTGATAAAAGCCGTTAAATAAAAGACAAAAAGAAAATGTGGTATTGCCAGTGCGTAGTGAACAGTCAGAGTTCTGTAAATCACCGATAGTCAGATGTGCGTCTCCGTTGCGTATTATTCAAACAGGAGGATAATTTGTAACTTAATTGTGAGTACGAGAGTTCATGTTACTCGATAAATAAGAATGAATCCACTCGCTTGGCAGACCACTCATCTTGCAGGCCTAACTGCTTGATGCCACAGTATGAGCAAGGCATGTGGGTGCCTCTCAATGCTTATACTATTATTTCCGTTGTCGTATCTTCCTGGAGGTTTATATCTGTACAGATAGAATTGAATTGCTCAACCAAAATATCCTGACGTTTTTAAGACACACTGGTAACCATGCATAAAAAATTTGTCGCAGGATCAGAAGTTCTCTCCAGTTCTTTGGTAGGGAAGCTTTTGACGAGTGTGTCATTAGATGCCACATGAACAGATTATCTTCACGCTACAAAGCAAAAAGGAAGTTTTAAGAGGCAAAAGTGATGAAAGAAAATTGGTAGATTCAGTTCTATGGCGTCATAGGAGCCACTGCTCTTTTTCTTTACTGCGTTAATCTTCGACTAGCCCCAACTGTAATGGTAAGTTTTTGTATTTTTCCTTGTCAAATGACTTCCAGCGCTACTTTTATATGTTTTGGTGGAACATCTGGAGCTACGCTATTATTGTTGATATCCAAGAAATATGACTTTATTTTCAAATAAGGTTCCTTTCTATCTTCCTAGCTATTCTAGAGGACTTGTGCGTTTGTGGTTAAAATTTTTTCTGTGGTATAGGTAGCTGAGGCTGTTTCAATCACATGGTTTTTTTTCTTGGGCTGTCTATTAGGTATGAAACGTAGTTTACTATCTGTTGTCTTATATCAGAATTTCTAATCCTATTTTTTAAATTTCCATTTATTGACTGGTTAGGTGACGGCAGTTGAGGTCTTCAAGAAGTGTCCGATGGGAAGTGCTCGGTTCTCGTTGGTTGCAGAAATGTTTTCCACATGAATTTTGTGGACTTATTCGCAGATCATCGAAGATCAACAGCCGTAGAACATTGTCCTGGTGATTTGTGTTACGTTGGAGATCCGTCGTTTAACATTGCGCAGTTGAATTCTTCTATTGTATCAAAGCTGTACTCCCTTACGTTCATATTAGTTGCGCTTTTAAAACTGTTATGTGCTTTATTTATTTTTATTTTTTATTTATTTATTTATTGTTCCGTGGGACCAAATTAAGGAGAAGTTTCCATGGTCATGGAACGAGTTAATAGATGAAATTATAACACGATAGTAGAAACATAAAATGAGATATAAGAGACGTATTCGGGCGACAATTCGTAAGTTTAAGTAAAGAAAATCAACAATGTAACATTGGAATTTGCTTAATTTTTCAGCTCTTCCAGGAGCTCCTCGACAGAATAGAAGGAGTGAGCCATGAGGAAACTCCTCAGTTTAGACATGAAAGCGTTTGGGCTACTGCTAAGATTTTTGAGTTCTTGTGGTAGCTTACTGAAAATGGATGCAGCAGGATAGTGCACTCCTTTCTGCACAAGAGTCAAGCAAGTGCATTCCAGATGCTGATTTGATTTCTGCCTAGTATTAACTGAGTGAAAGCTGCTAACTCTTGGGAATGAGCTAATATTGCTAACAACAGACGACATTAATGAAAATATATACTGTGAGGGCAACGTCATAATTCCCACACTATTGAATAGGGGTCGACAAGAGGTTCTCGAACTTACACCACATATAGCTCGAACAGCCCGTTTTTAAGCCAAAAATACCCTTTTTGAATCAGAAGAATTACCCCAAAAAATAATACCATACGACTTATGCGTATGAAAATATGCAAAGTAGACTATTTTTCGTGGTGAACTGTCACTTATTTCAGATACTGTTCTAATGATAATAAAGCAGCATTTAGTTTCTGAACAAGATCCTGAACATGGACTTTCCACAACAGCTTACTATCTATCCGAACGCCTAGGAACTTTAACTGTTCCGTCTCGCTTATAATATGTCCTTTCTGTCTGATCAAAATATAGGTTCTTGTTGAATTGTGAGTTACAAACTGTAAAAACTGAGTCTTACTGTGATTTAGCATCAAATTATTTTCCACAAGCCACGAACTTATTTCATGAACTACATTATTTGATAATGTTTCAATATTACACACAAGATCATTCACTACCAAGCTGGTGTCATCAGCAAACAGAAACATTTTTGAATCACCTGTAATACTAGAAGGCATATCATTTACATAAATAAGAAACAGCAGTGGCCCCAGCACCGACCCTTGGGGAACGCCCCACTTAACAGTGCCCCATTGGGACTGAACATCACTACCACTCTCAATATTGCGGAGAATTACCTTCTGCTTTCTGTTCTTAAAGTAAGAGGCGAACCAATTGTAAGCTACTCCCCTTACTCCATAATGGTCCTACTTCTGCAGTAATATTTTGTGGTCAACACAGTCAAAAGCCTTTGTTAAATCAAAGAAAACACCTAGCGTTCGCTACCTTTTATTTAATCCGTCCAAAACCTCACAGAGATAAGAGAATATAGCATTTTCAGTTGTTAAACCATTTCTAAAACCAAACTGTACATTGTAACCTCCCCAGAGAATTTTGTCAAATGACAGTAATAAAATGTTAATGGGAATAGAGCCAAGTCTAACCTCCCGTAATTATTTTTAAATGAATTGAATAGGATAAGAATTGCAAATAGTGCCAAACGTTAGCTTCCAAGACTAATAAAAGTCAATGATAATAAAAATGTGCAAAAATGTTAAGTCCCCACAAAATTAACGTTAAGTTCAATCTGATAAATTTTATAAGGTCATCTGCGTTGACCTTAGGCCCTGTGCAATAATCAACCTGATAAATTAAATCTGGGAGGAAAAGCAAAGGAAATATTGTTTCAATTGTAATGATTATTTTCTTAAAAGATTGCTTTGAGAACAAAATTATTATTGGGGCGATTCTTGAAAAAATTAATTACAGTTAAGATACGTTACATTATCAGATGTGCGCAATGCTGCTTCATTACCTTATTAAAAAATATACCTCATCCTGAACCTTGACCAGAGGCCCATGTCGACGCCCGCCGACTCCTCACACACAACTCCGACTGTCTCTCGCGCGCTACTGGCACGAACGAACTACATGCTCTCGCGACTCGCTACGTACAATAACTGCCTCGCAACTGAACTGAACTCCCGCGCGGTCAAGCGCAGACTAGCAACGATAAATAACTCTCTGGTCAGAGATTCTGTCATGCCTCGCCATCGCTGCTACTGAATACGAATACATACGTGTTTCATAACCCTCCACTGGGGGGGGGGGGGGGGGGGGCAAAAATTTGGCAGCGATGGTGAGTCATTTGGACTTGCCATGAGCAACAAATTTTTTCTTAACTAATTAACTTTTACAATCACAGAATATTCAGATGTAGAACATGAAATAAATGTGGTGCACATGCACCGAGTACAAAACATTTCAGACAATGACAAAAAATATATACAATGAGTACAGAACAAATGACATAAGTGCACACGCACTGAAAAACTCTTTAGCATTTTCACAACAAATAAACATAATGGCAAAAAATCATGTTGATAAGTGACATAAGTGCACATGTACTACGGTTCAGCAAATCGAGAAAAAATGTATAGGCTATGAATATAAATGATGTTAGCAAAAAAATGATTTTCAATATGTTACAAGAATTAAGATAGGAAAGGGAAGGATTGCATCATGGTTGTAGCACTTTAGGTTGCACGCAGCTGCACTGAAAGTCCATATCTTTCCACAGAAGTACAACACCAAGTGAGACAATTTGAAGTTCTTTTCCCAGAAGTATTTATCAGCGTAGCCAAGACACTGAAATGTCGTAGTAATATTCCATGTTTTCACTTTGGCAGTACATTAGGTACACCAAACAGTGGGACCATAATAACGTCTCCATCGCTCACGGTGGTGGACAGCATGTCGTGTCAACACCACGCTCTTACAAGGCACACTAACGTAGAATTAGTGCAAAAACCAAATATAGTGCTCCATGATCAGGACGATGTACAGGACAAATTGATATTGCAGTAATTCAGGGTAGTGAGGTCAGAAGGTGAAGGACATTAAGTCACATACTAGTCTTCATTAGGAATTACATTAGTAGTTGGCGGCATTCATAACCCCATTATTGAACATTTCTGTACCATGTATGTAGTATTACAGAAAAATGTTCATTAATTGTTTTACATAGAATATTTGCACCTATTCTCTAATTACAAATCATCAGAAGTCATTACTTAAAACAGGAGGTAGTCAATAATAATGTTGATACTCAATCATTGGTCATCCCAATACAGTCATCATTTCTCAGTTACAAAGCATTATTAATTAGTAGCATTCATTTTCCAGTTACAAAACAGGATTAATTAATCATTTGTCATTTCAATATAGTAATAATCAGTAGCCTTCTTTTCCTAGTTACAAAGCATTGTTTATCTCTATACAGTAATTAGTAGTATAATCAGTAGCCTTCTTTTCCTAGCTACAAAGCATTATGAATAGCATTCATTTTCTAGTTACAAAGCATAATTAGTAGCATTCTTTTCCTATTTACAAAGCATTATTAAATAATCGCATTCTTTTCTAAGTTAGAAAGCATAATGAATAGCATTCATTTTCTAGTTACAAAGCATAATTAGTAGCATTCTTTTCCTATTTACAAAGCATTATTAAATAATCGCATTCTTTTCCAAGTTACCAACTTTTCCAAGTTACAAAGCATAATGAATAGCATTCATTTTCTAGTTACAAAGCATAATTAGTAGCATGCTTTTCCTATTTACAAAGCATTATTAAATAATCGCATTCTTTTCCAAGTTACAAAGCATAATGAATAGCATTCATTTTCTAGTTACAAAGCATAATTAGTAGCATTCTTTTTTAGTTACAAAGCATTGGTTATCTCGATAGTACTATTCATTTTTCAGGTGACATATTATTCATAGCTGATCAGCATTACTCAGAACTCTCTTAAACTGATATCATTATTTGGGACTGGTAATACATTTTTTTTACCAATGCATTGCGTTGGGTAATTATAGGTGAAAGCAAGAGAGAAAAATTTGCTTCTGGGTTGTTGGTGTAAATGAAAATGTGTAACGTCATTCGTCATAAGTCAGCTGTGGCAAGATTATGAAACAAGTAGAGTATATGTAATCACATTCATAGATGACATAGATTTAATGAACTACTGCTTATAGCACGTTAATTTCATAAATAATTTCTCCTGCGAAAATATACAAAAAATGGATTATTAAGCTGAAAGAAGAAATGCATTTTATGCTGAAAAGTAGTGAACTTCGAATTAACAGGTAGTGAAATGTGTATAAAAATGTGTTCCATAGCTGTCCTTTCCAAAACCTTCAGTCATTATACTATGCAATATAACACCTGCTGTCAATGCAAACTGCAACAAATACTTAAATAACTACATAGCATAAATACATAACTTCAACAATATCCTCATCTGTAAAGAAAAAAAAAACTTCACTATCCATCACTTCATTATCATAACTCCATTATAATCATCACCTGTAAAGAAAAACTTCATTATCCATAGTAGCATATTCTTCATCATGATTCATCAGCATTCATTATCATCTGCAAAAAAATCACTTCATTACTCATTACACAACTATTTCTTATCTCTAGCATATTTCATCACTAAAACTAAGATGTGTAGTTCTGTCTGACAGCGTGCATCAATCGCTTCGTATTCTGAAAGAAAAAAATTAGTTAAGACTGCTATTCTACGATGTGTATAGTATATTCTTGTTAATGCTTGTTAATTCTGATCCATTTACTCTTCCTCATAGGGTTTTTGCATCTTCTTTCGTTTATTCCGTAGGTGAAATTCCCATTTCTGTTTAATTTATTTCCTTTACACGTTATTTCTTTCTGAAAATGATGAACAAAGATTATTGTCGTGCATTTACATCATATACTCACTAAATAATGACTGGTTTATGGTAACATAATTAAGCATACAGCATAACATGACAGAAAACGTACTATGTCAAAGACATTGACAGTGTTCAGATGCAAAAATTTACACAGAATATCACAATGCAGCAGCAAAAAAAAAAAAAAAATGTAAAACAGTCACGATGTTGAGATATCATAGGGCAAAAAAAGTCAAAGTCAACTGGAGTGTGTTATATCTTAACTATTTCACAGTGCATACAAACAAAACATGAAAACAATCGTACATACATAAAAAAAGAATGGAAAATGTGCACGGTCTGATGTGTAACGACAAGAAGAGCGACCTGCTAACCTTACCTTGCCGGGCACTTGCCAAGAAAAAATACGATAATCATCAATAGGTAGTCATGTGAATATAATTGCAGAAATAGTCATAAAATGTGTAATTGGCATCATAGCATGTTAAATCATAAAGTGTCTTCACCCAATAAAGGGTTTAATGTTAGAGACATGGTGGTTGCCTTTACTTTTTCTGGTTCTCAGAGTTTCGACGTGTACAACATTGGGGTGAGGAATGCTGCGAATCCGATATGGACCTGCGTATAGAAGTTCAAATTTACTGTACTTACCTTTTATTCTGCTGGATAAATAGTGTGTACGCACTAATATCTTCTGTCCAATGTGAAAGTCTCGGCGTGTACAAACCTGTTTTTGCTGTCTTCTCCGGCGCTCTGCGGCACGTTTGATGTTGTTCAGCGCAATGTCGATTATTTCGTGGTGTCGTAATCGACGAGATGTAGGAAAGTTTACTAATTCTGTAATTTTGTTTGGTGGTTCAACGTTTTTCAGTATAACAGACGGAGATAGCATAGTGGATTCATTTGGAATGGAATTAATTACATCTTGGAATGAGAATATGTGTGTGTCCCAATCAATATGTCTTTTGTGGCAGTATATTCTACACACTTTACCAATTTCTTTCATTAATCGTTCACAGGGGTTCGAAGAAGCATGGTACTTGGATATATAGATCGGAGAAATGTTTCTAGCTCGTAACATACGTGTCCGTATAGCAGAACGAAATTGTGATCCATTGTCAGAAATTACTTTCATCACATGCCCTACATGAAACAGAAAATGTTTTACAAATGCTTTCGAAACAGTTTTAGCAGTAGCTTTGCGTAACGGAGTGAAAGTAACAAATTTTGAAGTGAGTTCAACAGTGACAAAGATGTAGCAAAAACCTCTGTTAGTTCTCGGAATTGGACCAAAAATGTCTACTGCGGCCATATGTCTTAATTTAACAGGTACAATAGGATATAATGGAGGAATATGTGAAGTGGTGTCTGACTTAGCTTTCTGGCAAATTTTACATGACGCCAAAACTCGTCGTATACGTTTCTCCATGTTGGCAAAATAACAGTTCTGTCTCAGTATAAGAAAACATTTTCTGGCTCCGTAATGTGCGTAACTTAAATGACTGTACCAGATTAATTTGTTAACCAGTTCGTCAGGAATGCATAATAACCAATTGTTGCTGTCAGGATGAGAGCGGCGAAACAGAATGTCATTGCGTACAGTGTAGTGGTTTCTAATCGTAACATTATTCTTATCTTGCCAAAGGTGTTTAATTTCTTTCCACACGTTGTCTTTACTTTGCTCTTTTGCTATGTCCTGTAATGACGACGAAATAAAATTTTCAAACGCAACTTGCTGAATGTACATGACGCTGAAATTTGCTTTGCAGAAGATGGTTGCGACGTATTGCTGATTGTTGCTGAGAGAACGGGATAGTGCGTCTGCTACAACATTTTGTGTGCCGGGAATGTGAACAATTGTAAAATTAAATTCCTGTAAATAAAGCTTCCATCTACTTAATCTGTCGTGAGTGAATTTAGCCGAAAGTAAGAATTGTATCGCTCTGTGATCTGTGTAAACGGTGGTATGTCTGCCATAAAGAAAGTGCCTAAATCTCGTAAAAGCCCAAACAACACATAATGTTTCCAATTCTGTAACGGAATAATTTCGTTCAGCAGGTGACAGAATGCGACTTGCAAATGCGATGTTTTTAATTACTGTAGAGCCATCTTCTCCAATTTCCTGAAAAATATGTACGCCTAAAGCGGTGTAGGAACTGTCGGTGGCAATGGAAAAATTTCTGGTAAGATCCGGGTGCGATAAAAGTGGTGCATTCAACAAAGCATGTTTCAGGTTCATGAATTCAGAATGTGCTTGCTTATCCCAAGACCAAATAGCATTTTTACCTGTCAATTGACATAATCTAGGTGTGTCTAAAGCAGAGTGATGAATAAATTTACGAAAAAAGTTAATTAAGCCCAAAAAGCTGCGTAATTCTTTTTTCGTCGTAGGAACAGTAATGTCACGTAGAGCTTGAAGTTTTTCCGGATCAGGCGCAATGCCTTCTGCAAAAATTACGTGTCCAATAAGTTTTATAGAAGTTTTGCCAAAGTGCGATTTACTAAGGTTAACTGTGAGTCCTTGTGCATGAAAAGTTTGCAACAGTTGTTCTAGAATTAGATTGTGTTCAGACCAGTTAGCTTCTGCAATAAGAATATCGTCTACGTACGTCGTAAATCTGTCTTTAAGTTCTGTCGGAAGTACTGTGTTCAAACCGCGAATAAAAGCTGCTGAAGAAATAGTTAATCCGAACGGTAATTTACAAAATTGATAACAGTCGCCAAAACAGAGAAAAGCTGTATACTTTCTGCAATTCGGATGAAGTTGAATTTGCCAAAATCCCGATTTTAAATCTAATGTAGAATAAATAGCAGTACCATGAAATTTCTGTAGAAATTCCTCTAGTCTCTGTGGTCGATCTGTTTCATTAATGATAATGTCATTAATGTGACGTGAATCAAGTACAAGGCGAAGTGAGCCATCTTTTTTCTTAACAATGTGTAGCGGGTTTATGTACGGACTAACTGCCGGTTCAATAATTCCTTGGTCGAGCATATCCTGCAATTCTTTTTTAACTTGTTCTCTATGAATATACGGAATGGGATAATGCCTGGCTTTAAATGTGTCGTGCTGTTTGACTTGAAATTCATACATAAAACCGGACATAGTACCAGGAATGTTGTCAAAAACTGGAGCTTGCTGTAAAAGAATTTTGTGTAGTTGCGTGCGTTCGTCGTCTGTATTTGCACTGCTTTGTTTAACTTTATCAGAAATCATCTGTATTACGTCGTAGTCAGCTTCGTCTGGAATATTATAGTTATGTACGTACGTATCTGTGAACAATGTGGAATTACAATCTATGTTACGTGATACGGAAATGACCTCTGTGCGATTAATTGTTTGTTCTTCTGCAGATAATGACTGCTGAAATTCTAAAGCCAATTGTACATTTTCGTCCTTCAACATTAAATAGGAATTTTGAAAATCAATAACTGCGTCGTGTTGTACCAGAAAATTCGTACCTAAAATAATGTCTGTTGTCAATAAAGGAACAATCCAAAAATTTGAGTGAAAGGTGTGACCTGCAATACAAAATGATAAATGTGTCTGTAATTTAACATCTACTCCTTTACTCGATACTGCTCCTTTCACTTTCGTTTTGCCTAATGGTAATGTAGGATATGTATTCTCTTTGTTGCACTCGTTGAAAGTCTCCTCATTTATAACTGACATAGGTGATCCAGAATCGATTACTGCTGAAAATTTCGATGAACCAATTTTAACTTCGATAACAGGATGTGAAATAGTTTTCTGAACAAATGGTCTTTCCTGCAAGAGAGTGTCTCTGATGTCGTCAAAAGTAATTACATTTTCGTGAACAACATTCTGCGTGTCTAAAGTAGTGCTTGTGTTACTGGAAGATGCGACGTGTACAATATCTAGTCAGATTCTATTTGACGTGTTATTATTATCAGGAGGATTCTGTGGCATTTCTACTATTTGAACTGTTCTATTACTTCTTCCAGACGTATTACGCTCTAGATGATACCTACTGTCGGGTTCATTCATGAGAATATGTTCTTGTGGATAATTTTGCTGTTGGTATGACCGACTGTTGTTAGATGTACGCTGAAAATTGTCCTCATTACTTTTACGTCTGTCGTAATAGTCATTCCTATACGGTGCATTGCGATAGGAATTGAAGTAGTGTGTTTTCTGCACGTAATTATTTCCTTGCCGGCGTGCGTTACTATTTGTTGTAGCTGGGACTATACGTGCACGCGGCGAAACATTAAAGCTTGGTTGACCTTGTGCATTACATTGTTGGTTAGGTATGCTAACCGGTTGACTTTCATGCTGTTGCGGTGGAAAACTTCTATTGTTACCAAAATGTGGTTCCTGTTGCTGATAATTTTGACGATATTGATAATTAGAATTTGGTCTGTTATTAAAGTTCTGGTGGTTGTCGTTCCTAAAGCGTCTGTTACCTTTCCTATTGAAATTACGTGTCTGATCATAATTGCTGTACGTTTGTTGCCCTTGGTTGTTATACGAAAAATTTTTGTTTACAAAAGAATAATCTGATTGCTGCACTTCTAAAAGCTGCACCAGATCCCTGAATGCCGAAATGTTTTCTTTTTGCTGACCCGTCAGAAGTGACACTCTTAATGACCGTGGTAATTTAAAAATGCATAATTGAATGAGTGCAGATTCACTATAAGGTTCACTTAAATACTGGTTTTGTTGCACCATGTGCTCAAAAAATTGCGCCACACTGGGAAAATTTGAGTTCTCATAATTTGGTAAGCTAATTAACTGATCTTTAATTCCGCGCTGTGTCGCCTTCGACCAATACGCTGATACGTAGAAAAGCATTCTGAAATTCTTCTACTGAATAACATTGTCTCGCGATCGGTCTCATACGAGTTGCCGGTACGCCTTCCAAAAAACTGCAAATAAATTCAAGTTTGTGCGTTACAGGCCAAGTTGGTGGAAAAGCAAAACTAAACTGTTGTATCCAATCTAGCGGGTGAATCTGTGTTCTGTCATTTTTAAACACTTTAAATTTTCTCACTGACAGAAAATGTTTGTAATCAAAATTATCGTCTCTGTATGTTGGAACAGGTTCATGATTGTAAGAGAATCTATTTGTCTGTGTCTGTTCGGAATCTAAGTCGTATACTCTCTGTTGATTACCTAAATTATACGCACTGCGTGAGTCTGACAAATGTTCGAAAAGTGGCGTCTGCTGTGATGTGTTATTAACTGAAATATTTTTCATCTCTGTTACTTCTTGCTGTAAACTAATTGTCTGCAGTAAATTTTGGAATTCAGGTGTTTGGTTAAACGAAATCGGTGCAGTATCGTCTGATTTATTGTCATTAGTACTTTCGATAACCTCAATACGACTGGCCAATTCATCATATTTTTCAGTCAGTATTTTAACCTGATCATCGTTTTTAGTGTCAGTAGTATTAATCTGTTTTTGTAATTTACGTGCCGTTTCGTTCAATTTTTTAACGTCAGCTTTCACGACATCGGAATCCTGTGTTAGTTCTAATTGTTCGAATCTGTCTATCACTGTCTGAATATCTGCTGTGTGTGTATCTGTTTTTGATTTAAGATCGGAAATTTCACACGTAATTCTGTATTCAACTGTTTGATGGTATTAATTTCGTCGGACACTGTAGCAATATTGTTGTCTACGTATGTCTTTGCCTTCGCAAACAATTTACGTTTGTCTTCTTGTCTCTGTGCTGTGATTGTTTCCATTACTTGACGTTTTACTTTATTTTGATCCTGTATAAATTTACGAAAACGCGTATCACTATTTTGTATGTGGTGATTAAAGCGCTCGTCAATTTGAGTGTTCTGTTGGTCGAATTTCGCGTCAATCTTTTCATCCATTGTGCGCGAAAGTTCTGCTGTCATTGCTCTAAACTCGTCGCGTAATTGTGTAGCCTTTTCGGAGCATTGTTTAGCGACTCCGCTAATTTAGTTTCTAAGTGTTTCTGTTGTAGCTGTTTGCATTTCCCTTAATTCTTGAGCAACAGACCTACTTTTTCTTGAAGAAGCCTCAATTTCCTCGCGTAACTGTTCCTTAGTGTCATGACATTGCGCGGCAACGTCTCTAATTTGTTCACTACGCTGTCTGGAATTGTTGTCTAATTTTTCATTTAACTGTCTGGAATTGTTGTCTAATTTTTCATTAAAGTGTTGTTTGAGATTTTCGTTATCTTGTTTGTTCTGTTCTCTAAGTTGTCTGAAATCTTCACTCTGTTGTCTGACCTGTTCACTAAGTTGTTTGAGATCTTCATTATTATTGTCTAGTTTTTTATTAAAGTGTTGTTTGAGATCTTCACTCTGTTGTTTGTTTGATTCAAGAATTTGTAGCAATAATGCCCTAATTGGATCCGACACAAAATTAGCATTTCTATTCTCTGTGCTGTTTAATGGTGGATCTGGAATTGTCTCGCTTTCTGTAACCATTTGGTTATTCTGAGATTTACAAAAAGGTTTGCCAGTCGAATGTACACTGTCGGTCACTATTTCGGAATTAAATGGTTCCGTCGTACTTTCAGTACACTGTCCATTTTCATTTGAAAAATTTGTCTGTACGTTACATGAATTTTCCAAACCGGGTGTGTTAAGCTGGGCAGCGCTCATTACAATAGGGCGCCCCGCGTCATCAGTTGTCGTCAGATTAACAGAGGACATAACCGAGTTCATTTGTTCATCATTAAGACAAAAATCATCATTAGTGGCTGGAACGCACTGATTGTCAGTGAACGCAGGATTGTCATCATTACACTGCGTGTCACAAGTACTATTGGTGAAGTTGTTTAAGTCGGTTATTTCGTTCATAATACCTCGCGATACGCTATTCACAGTCTTTCGCGGCATTTTTACAATAGTCACAATTATTCACAAAACAAGCACAATGCAAAAGCAACACACAAATACGACAGAGCAACGAATTGCCGATGATCTGAGGAAAGAAAGTCATAAAATTAGTAAAAGCGTTGCGCAATATGCTAATTATATTAAGTAAATAAGAGCAAATATCTGACTACTTCTCAGAAGATTCTCAACGAAATACGATCCTGGACCGGATGTCGCCAAGTGTAACCTCCCCAGAGAATTTTGTTAAATGACAATAATAAAATGTTAATGTGAATAGAGCCAAGTCTAACCTCCCGTAATTATTTTTAAATGAATTGAATAGGATAAGAATTGCAAATAGTGCCAAACGTTAGCTTCCAAGACTAATAAAAGTCAATGATAATAAAAATGTGCAAAAATGTTAAGTCCCCACAAAATTAACGTTAAGTTCAATCTGATAAATTTTATAAGGTCATCTGCGTTGACCTTAGGCCCTGTGCAATAATCAACCTGATAAATTAAATCTGGGAGGAAAAGCAAAGGAAATATTGTTTCAATTGTAATGATTATTTTCTTAAAAGATTGCTTTGAGAACAAAATTATTATTGGGGCGATTCTTGAAAAAAATAATTACAGTTAAGATACATTACATTATCAGATGTGCGCAATGCTGCTTCATTACCTTATTAAAAAATATACCTCATCCTGAACCTTGACCAGAGGCCCATGTCGACGCCCGCCGACTCCTCACACACAACTCCGACTGTCTCTCGCGCGCTACTGGCACGAACGAACTACATGCTCTCGCGACTCGCTACGTACAACAACTGCCTCGCAACTGAACTGAACTCTCGCGCGGTCAAGCGCAGACTAGCAACGATAAATAACTCTCTGGTCAGAGATTCTGTCATGCCTCGCCATCGCTGCTACTGAATACGAATACATACGTGTTTCAACATTTGACAACAAATTAAGTGATTTTAAATGCTCCAGTAACCTTGTATATACAACCTTCTCGGTAACCTTAGCAAACACCGATGGTATAGAAATAGGTCTATAATTGTCAACATTATCCATGTCTCCCTTTTTATAAAGTGGTTTCACTACCGAGTACTTTAATCGGTCAGGAAACCGACCACTCCTAAAGGAAAAGTTACAGATATGGCTAGGTACTGGACTAACATACATAGAACAATACTTCAGTATTCTGCTAGATACCCCGTCATATCCATGAGAGTTCTTGGTCTTTAGTGACTTAATTATTAACTCAATCTCCCTCTTGTCAGTATCATGGAGGAGCATTTCAGGTAACAGTCTCGGAACACTTTTTTCTACGAGCGCTGTATGATTCCCTTTTGGGACTAGGTTTCTATTTAGTTCACCTACTACACTCAGAAAGTGATTATTAAATACTGTACATATATGTGACTTATCAGTAACACGGACATTCCCACTACGCACTGATTCTATATCCTCGACCTATGTCTCCAGACCAGCCACTTCCTTTACGACTGACCATATGGTTTTAATTTTATCCTGCGACTTAGCTATTCTATCTGCATACCACATACTTCTTCGCTCCTAATAACTTTTTTAAGCACCTTACAACACTGTTTGTAATGGGCTACTGCATTTAGATTTTGACTGTTTCTAACGTTTTGATATAATTGCCACTTTGTTCTACAGGATATTCTTATCCCTCTAGACAGCCACCCAGGCTGCCTGTTTGCGCTAGTACCCTGTTTTGAACGTTCTAACGGAAAGCAACTTTCAAAGAGCACGAGAGAAGTCTTGAGGAGAGCATTATATTTATCGTCTACTGTATCAGCACTATAGACATCTTGCCACTCTTGTTCCTTGATAAGGTTTACAAAGGTCTCTACAGCAACTGGATCAGCTTTAAAATTTTATGTAACATGTAAGGCCTTTCTTTCTTCGCAGTAAGTGTATTTCATTATTTTCCGTTAATAATCGTCCTAGGGGTACAATATGTGGACGGAGTCATTATTTCCTGATGCTCAGTTGTTGTTCTGACCGACACAACTTTAAAGTTGTAAATATGTTTGTGGTTCACTACCGTCACTAAATGCTACAGCATTTTGTTAACTTAGAAAACGACTGTGGTTTTTCAATAACATTAATTGTTAACATGAACCTGGCATCCTCGAAAACCTGACATTTCATTTCAATATTTGTGAAGTTCAGTGCTGAAATGTCGCCAATTCGCTATCAACCGATTGTTGCCGATACATTCTTCGTCCGACTAAGAACTGTCGAAATTATATTACATGCACTCTCTTAAATTTTCTTTGAGGATCTCATTTCTAGTTTCTGTGGCTCGGTGAGCTGAGTGGGTTTGGTAGTTGTTACCTCTGAATGGGATGAATACACTGTGAATATCTGTCTCTGGCTCGGGTTTGATTCTTAACTCGTGGTTTTGTGGTTTTGGTGAAAAGAATGCTTTAATCATATACCGTTATTGGCTGCGAGATCATGAAGGATAGGTTTAACAGCGTAGTTGCAATATCTTTTCTTCCTTCATATGCAATGGTATCTTTCCTACGCGAAGTGTGGAAGTTGTGTCTTAAACACACCTTTTGCATGTAGGCTATAGATTTGAGTGTGTTTACAGTGCTATTTTTTGCGTTATTGATAATGATAAGAGAGAGGAGAGGGTGATCAAGAGTGCCTCATGTCTTCATTCAATTGGACGAAGAGCAGAGGTTTGGCATTTAATCCCGGATATAGTCGCAAAGTCTGGTGTGTAAGAACTTGATGTCATCATCCTTCCTCCCATTGCCTGCTAAATACTGGAGATGAAAACTTATTTGAGCGCCAGAATTCGAACCAAATATCTCCTGTTAACCCGTAACAAACATGCATTAGTAATCTTAGGTACGAGATAATTTGTGTCAAAAAAAAAATGGCTCTGAGCACTATGGGACTTAAATTCTCAGGTCATCAGTCCCCTAGAACTTAGAACTACATAAACCTAACTAACCTAAGGACATCACACACATCCATGTCCGAGGCAGGATTCGAACCTGCGACAGTAGCGGGACTGCAGCGCCTAGAACCGCTCGGCCACTCCGGCCGGCCTAATTTGTGTCATTCGAGAATTAATAGCGGTAGGTAGCAGCTTAGCCCAATACTGATGGCTTGTGGAAGCCTGGTAACGAAGCTTAAAGAACACCATTGGTTGCAATTAATGTACGTTGTGAAAATCGACAAAAAATTGTTCATGAGTAGGTCCGTTATCTACCCCATTATCGCTGGATAATGTAATTTACCGAATTCGCTGATAAAATTTTGAAGGATGTTCAGAGACATTTTATCAGCATTTTGATATTGGGAACTCGGGTTCTCCGATGGGTCATTACAAGGTAGTGATTTAATTAAGATTTATTCGATTTGTAACCACGATAATCTTTAGTAATGGCATTAGGAAAGACGACCACCCTCATTTAGGTCTTGCGTGATTTCCTTAAATTGCTTAAGGCAGAAGTGGGTACTGTTCCTAGGAAAGAGTATGGCCAGTTTCCATCTCCATGGTTTCCTAATCCGCGCTTGTGGTTCGTCTCTAATGACCTTGTTGAGTACACGACGTGAAACTCTAATCTTTCTTTCACAATTACAACAGCTTCTATGAAAATACACACTGTGAAAAACCCTGTAATATGAAAATACAAAAACGTAGAGCGTAAAACGTACACTCTCAGACAAAAAAGGACGAACCACGTAGGAAATATCCGAATGAGACGGAAATCGGTAGATGTGATATACATGTACAAGCGAACAAATTATTACAGAATCAGAAAAAAATATTCAAGAGAAAGAGCTTCGCAAACTGAGCAAGTCAATAACGCGTTAGTCAACCTCTGGCCCTTATTCAAGCAGTTATTCGGCTTGGCAGTGATTGATAAGAGTGGTTGGATGTCCTACTGGCGGATATCGTGCCAAATTCTGCCCTATTAGCGTGTTAGAGCGTCAGAAATGTCCAGTTGGTTGGCGGACCCTGTCCATAATGATCATTTGGGGAGAGATCCGACGACCTTATGCCGAAGGTAGGGTTTGGCAAAGTGAGTGAACAAAGCGGTTAAGGCGACCACTCGCGTAATGCTAGAAATCCGGGTTTGAGTCCCGGTCTGGCACAAATTTTCATTATCATCATTCCCTTGTACAGCTGATGGTTTGCATCGTTCTTCTTAACAACACAGGTACTGCAATATCGTGCTGTGACCGGATGTTTGCTGTGGTTGAGATATCTGGACACCGTGCTGGTCAAGACAACAGTCGGCCATCCCCTGGATGGAAGTAGGTCAGAACAGCACGGAGCAATATGCAGTACGGCATTATCTTGTTGAAAGATAACATCACTGCGACTTCGAAGATAGGCCACATACACCGTCATTTGCACATCAGAAGTGTTACGCCCGCTTTCCAAAATGTCGCCTGAGTGAACCAGAGGTGCTCTCATTTTGTACCCAATGACCTTAAGTCCCTTATGACGATGACGAATACATCCTCGCTACATTCGCTCTCCTCGGTGCCTCCACACAAGGATACGTTCTCTGAGTGCCGTGACTCGTGTGAAGAGGCTGCGTGGTGCCACTTGGTGTCCCTTGTTTTCGTTCGGTGCACTACTGTCGCCACTCTTTCTGCCGCGTTAGGGAAAGCAACAACAGTGATCACCATGCTGACTATCCGTGGTGCTCCAGACGTCGTCGGGCTGGTGTATTTATTTACCATCCTGCGAAAAAAGCCATTTCCCGACTCAAGGTACGTGACGTGGCTATACTAACCTACAAGGCGAGTGAGCAAAATGTCTCTCCTCTTAGACCACTGAGATCCTGCATGGCATTGGTTATAGTCCTCATGACTCTATCGATTCCATTTTCGCATGACTGTCGTATGCTCCCTAGCAACGCCAGCAGTAATATCGTAGAATGGTAAACTATAGTTTCAATTTGCCACGCTTGTGTCACCGTCGAATTTGGGCACATGGTGTAAAACGTTTCTCCCTCTGACACGAGCAGTAACACAGTATTCTCATAAGGAACCACGATTCAAATATGAATTCTGAGTGAGAAACTCGCTGCGTAATCTGTACTTACTCTCATACCTGGTTTTTACATTTGCGCTGAAATGCTTATCATATTCTTATTCTGGCATACAGTACACTTCAAGGCAATTTCACATTTTTTGCATGCTGAATTCACGATGGTGTAATTTCAGTGGCCAGCTTTATATTAAGTTCAGAAGTGTGAAAGAATTGAAGGTCGTATTTTTGGCTGAAACGCGAAACAATTTCCAAGCGGGTTGTTCATTTGGGATTAATTTTCTTTTTCCCACATCAGTAGCGCAGAATGGAGCAGTCATTCCAGTTGAAAATCGTAGTAAAAACGGTTCATATTTAGATGTCTTTATCGAGACTATATTGACGACTAAAATATCGACATCTCATTTTCCAGTATTTACTAAGAGACAGATACGTTTGCCATCATTCGATAAGAACACACTATTTCAATATGGCTTTTTCCTATGCGAGAAATGTTGTTTACATAACAGTTTTAGTGAGGACAAAGAGGTGTTTTAATGTATCATCTTCCATCAAGCGAAGTCATGAATCATGTGACGATGATATGAGAGGTATCTGTGAAGAACAATGCAAATATAGCTGACCAGTTGTCAATACATATTAATGACGCCCTAGATCAGGAGACTGAAAGCAGAGGTGATATCAGGAAGTTTTTCTCTGGTAGTAGGTAATAATGTGAAATGCCAGTAAAACAGCAATGAAAGATTTAAAATTGGTGTCAGCGTTTGCTAGTGATATTAATTAAATGAATCAGAAAGCGTTGATATATTTAGAGATCGGGGGCAGATACACCTAGACCTAATTTATATGTTTCTTGTATTTGGTCCAACGTAGTGATTGACATCATACGAGAAACGAAAACACAGGTAAATTAGGAATATTATACTATCTGAAACCTGTTCCCAGAAGTGACGAATAGGGCAAAGTGGCAAGTTTTATCCATTTATCTGCGAAGAAGAACAGGAATGAGAAGCAAGAATATATTATGAAAATTTAACCAAAATCGATTAAAGTGGTGTTCAGGACATTTCCTTTGTAATCATACGACTGATTTCCTTCCTCCATCATTGATCTACGGTAAGACTTCTTAGCACATGTAAGTAGAACTTCCTTTTTTTCCGTAGCTTGATGTAGAATGCACACAGTTTTTTCTCAAGTTGCCTATTCGCCTCTTTGTGAAAACAACGGTTGGTAACCTTTAATTGTCTTTCATAGTCAAAATCACAGTCAACCAGAAAGACGTGCGTCTGCGAGACTTTCCCAAAATTACTTCATCGGAGGAGCGGAGATCGCTGATATATGGCATACCTTCTCTTATTAACAGGCTCTCGACGACGAAAGCAGCTCAGAGTTGGCCGACGCTGTCTCAGGAGTTCCTGCGTATTGCTCACTAATATGCGGAGACTTCTCATTACTGCGAAGAGCTGGAAGTTTGCGATTTCAACTTGGATGACGAAAGGAAAGCCGGTGACGTCAGTCAAGTGCTTTGCTGGTCGGGTTGAGAAGGCGAACTGAAAAGTAGTTCCTTTATTTCGGAGCCTCTTGCATATCTCAGAACGGAACTTCGTGATAGTTGCTGGCAGTTTCCCTTCTTAACTTTGAACTGGTGGTGAAGCATACAACCGCCTCCTTGCGAATCTTTAAACGTGACCTTAATCATTTAATTCCTCTGGCGATGCAGAAAGCCAAAAGGACGAATATAGCTCAAATCAGCTTAGCTAACTTTTCTGTCGTTTGTATCGCTGAGCTAAGAGATAATAGGTGTAGACATCACTTCTTGCTACGTCGTACATGTGATCTCAAATACAAGTAAGTTATAACGGTTACAATGGATTATTAAGTCCTGTATTTGTTTTTCAGGCCTCCACAGACTCATCAAATGACCTTTTTTTGACACCAGTCAGCGTTCGAGTGACATTACTTTCAAAACAAACGCATTTAAAAACAAAAAAAAAATTCTGGATGAGCAACATGGAAATCCATCATTTGAATGACTTCAGAGACGGTGAGAAATAATGGTGTGAGTACGGAAATATCAAAATTCTGGTTCTATAATTTTACATGTCATTCATCTGAAATGTCTCATTGAGTGTACACCAAGTTCAATTCGATTTATACCCGCGAGCGATAACCCAAACTTACAATGCCATTATAGATGGATCAGGACTCTAGTATCGAAAACCTTTGACAATAGTGTTTATAGGAAGATGACAAATTATCTTAATACAAATAACATTTCTTTAAAGTTTTTTCTTTCGTATGATACCAGACTACAAGAAGTGCATTAATTAAATATCCACATAAAGTAGTACACTGTGCGTCAGCTGCCACTAAGTCCGTCGAGCCTGATGAAACGTGTCACAGCGTAACGACACAGTTCAGTGTCAGAAGACAGCCGCTTACGGCACGGCAAGTACTCGTAGTTCCTAAAAAATGCTAGCAATCGCTTTTCTGTTCTGGAAGAGGTCGACTCTGTTTGACCTTCCACTGAGCTTTTAACTGCCCTCCATCGGAGTTCTTTCACTAAATGATGCCTCGACGGTAAGTGAATGGACGAAACTAATGCTGAAGTCTTCTCTTTCGCCACCGTCTTAATCTCTAACAATTAGTTGTCTGATTTATATTCACAACTCTTTGTACATTTTTATTTCCTTTGTGTTTCCCGGAGTTATTATACTTTTTGTGTCTGTGGTTTTGTAACTGTTGTTGAAAAAGTAATATTTCCATAGGCGCTATGTCTCAACAAATTCCAAAATTGGCAGCACCATTCCCGCATAGGCTCCTCAGCTAGAATAAACATCTTTAATCTACCCTGCACTACCGATCAGTTGCCGCATTATCACCATTGTCAAGTGCACATGGATGACAATAACCCTGAACTAAGTGCATGCCAAAAATACAATCATTACCTGTGCAGTGATAAAACGGAAAGTAATTGCAGTAACGTTTAAGCCAAAAAAACGTCCGTCAGGGAAGTCGGTTCTTGTATGGATATCGCTTCTGTAGAGCTCCTCTGCCTGAGTAGCATTACGTCTGTCTTCAACCACGACAAAAGAAAAATAACAGTAACGCAGTTTTTAGTCAAGAACTGCACTTAATCTATCGTTTGAAAGTACTACAGCGTTGTACAATATTCACCCGTGTTGTAAATCAGTAGAAAATTCTCTACGTATGAAAAGGACCTCTACTCACACGAACATTCAACTGAACACGCTTGACTGGCTTATTGGTGTTAATTTTCCTTCTGTTTCACTTTGTTTATTGCTAACTGCAGAAAGTAGACAAGTTACGTTGCCTGGAATACATGTGCTGTATTCCAGTACAGGAGAGTGGAAGTCATTTTGTGTTGCGTTTTCAATCACGTCAGGTTTACGAGAAAAGTACACTGAGAGCGTTTTTGGTCGTCTTAAGAAGAAGAAGTCAATCACAAAATAATGTAAGTAGTATGTTACTGAAAAAAGACGTGCTGCTGTTCATATCACAGTAGCGATTGAAACTGCAAGTAGAGAAATCACATTCGATATTGTCTCCCTAGTAGCTAAACAATATTTTCTTGATATATTTTCATTTTTCTTCCGAACAAAACGTTTTTTGTGGTGGTCAAGATACAGGTTGTCCAGAGAAGCAGTCTCTGATTTCCAAATAAAATATCTCGAAAACTAACATCGACAGACGAGCGTAACAAACGGCGTGTTTATTGCGACACCTGTTAAAATTTGATGCAAAAGTTTCGGAATAAGTCGAAAAGCTGCAAAATGATGGCACTGTAATCGCAATATGTGGTGTCTATTAATAGGGCACCGCAGCTAAGACTGATAAGTTTCAGTGTTGAAACGTGAAAGGATGTTAGCGTAACGAAGGAAGAGGTTGGAATCATGTATTACAATGAACAACGTGTTTTTCTGGTACTGGAATACCACAAGTTAGAACACAGTCCTCCGGCAAAAAGGCACAGGTTTCAGGCACGATGTAATGTTCCAAAAGAACCAGATGCGAAAACCAGTTGCCAGCTCCGCCAAATTTCAATGAAAAGCAGCTTGGCAAATGATCTAGCGGAGTATGTTGGCCACTGGGAATCTGTAGTTACTCCTGATAATGTCGCCACTGTTTCTGGAATTAGTCAAAAAATTCCAAGGAAGTCCGTCCGAAGAATTGCAGCAGAGACTGGCTTGAAGCGTTCCAAGATGCAGAAAGGACTGAGACAGAGCCTATACATGTTTCCGCTTAAAATCCAAAGCCACCAGGACATACCTAAACGAGCTATGCGACAGGGGCCTGATTCTGCGAATCAGATTCTCACAATGATTTATAATGAAGGATTTGATGTTGGATCACAGATGGAGCACACTTCTAGCTGAACTGATTCGTGGAAAAAAAAAACTGGTGATTTTTGGGTTCCGAAAATCCCCATTTGTATGAATAAAAACCACCGTTTTCTCCTAAAGTTACTGTGTGGGCTGGGGTATGGTGTAGAGGCATTATTTAGCCCCGTTTCATACGAAAAACGATCACTTGTAAACTCTACGTTGCAATTTTATAACAATTTGTCGTTACACATTTTTTGATGTAGAAGTTCATTGGCTTCCATGTTCCCACGATCTGACACCATGTGGCTACTTTTTGTGGGACACATGGAAAGACATTGTCTACCGGAATCATCCCACAACGCTGGACAAGCTTGAATCGGCGATCTGTGTGGCATATGAAACCATTTCCTGGATGTGATGGCTAATTTCATAGTTCACTTACACCACTTCCCTTATACTCCTCCCCCCTCCCCCCCCCCCAAAAAAAACAACCAATCAATCATACTGTGAGTGGAGAACATTTCGGAAGGATTGTTACGTGATTACACACACTGCTTCAAGTTTACGAGATTAATTTTGCACCCTGATGCTTTACGAGTTGTACAGCGTTACCTCTTAGCAGCTTATCGAACTTTTTCGGAACTTCTGTATAAAATTCTTACAGCTTTCACAATAAACGTGGCTTCTTTATTGAATAACCATATTTTGGGTGAGAAATAGCATCAAATATGTATTGCTGCACTGCAATAATCGGAACTATCGACATACAGTCATTGGCAATAGGTAACTATGTTCAAGTTTGAGCAAGTTTAGCTTTACATTAACGCCACGAACTGCATGTTACGGCTATTTTCAATTGGAATTTCAATATTAGTTCTTATATTACTTGTTACATTGAGAGTTATTCCACTGCAAGTGTTAGGTGTCGAGCAATTATTTTCCTAATATTTGCCACATCTGAGACTGCATCCCATTCTGGGTATAGTATTTGACGAAGGAGCATTAAACGAAAACTATGTATTGGAAGTTATTATCTTCTTCATTCCTGGTTATGACAAGAGCAGCTGTTGAAAGTATAATATTTATTTGCTATAGCACTCCAGTTATACTGCAAAATCTTTTATTTGTCGCGACCAGTTTCAGTTACAGTGTAACTGAATCGAGGAAACTTCATAACAGTCTATATTAAATTATTACATCGTTTATTAATATAGATTAGAAGAGCATCCAAGTAATTTCATATGATGTGGTTCTTAAATTTCTGTTCGTGTATGCATTATGCACAAACGTAACAAAGGGTGATGAATGTCTGAATATGCTGTAGTAATGCATCCAAATTAACACTACACTATTGTCTTATAGATCAATGGTATATTTAGCAACCTGATATTGTCAGGAAAGACACATGTTCTTTTTAATATAGAGGAAGTTTGATATTTATTTGTGTTAATATTTGTAAACGCAAGCGCTCCCATGCAACCTGCCGGTCTTGTTCGTTACTTTCGTTGGCCAGCGAAATTTCAATTTAAAATAGCTTTAACATGCAATTTACGGTACTAACGTAACACTAAACTGCCTGAAATTGAAATACACTGATCCAAAATTCCAAGCACTGCAGTGCTGCGATATACATTTGAAGATATTTCTCACCAAAGAAGTTAAATTCTGATGGCATAAAGCTATATCTTGCTGAATGTGGTCCTCACTTTCATCATTAAGTAACCATACAACCACATGCATACCTCATAAGCCACCGCATGGTAGGCGGTGAAGGGTACCTTGTGCCAGTACTAATCATTTCCTTCGCTGTTCCATCTGCGAACAGAGCGAGGGAGAAACGACTATTTATATGCCTCCGCACGAGCCCTAATTTTTCTGTTCTTCATGGTCCTTTCGCGTAATCCACGTCTGCGGTAGTAAAACCGTTCTGCATTCAGCTGCGAATCCCTCTTCCCTAAATTTTCTCACTAGTGCTCCGTGAAAAGGACGTCAACTTCCATTCGGGGATTTCCATTTGAATTCACGAAGCATCTCACGTGTTATCAAACCAACTGGCTACATATCTAGCAGCCCGATTATGAATTGTTCGATGTCTTCCTTTAAGCCGACGTGGCGGAATCCCAAACACTCCAGTAGTTCTGAGTGACGGGTCGCACTAGTGTTCTATACACGGACTCCTTTACAGATGAACCACGCTTTCCTAAAATTCTCCCAATAAAACAAGAGTCGATTATTCGTCTTCCCAACTACCGTCCTTATATGCTCGTTTCATATCGCTTTGCAACCTTACACACAGATATTCACTGACAAGACTGTGTCAAGCAGTATATTTCTAATGCTGTATTCGAATACTACGGGATTGCTTTTCCTACTCATTTGAATTAAGTTAATTTTTGTACATTTAAAGCAAGCTGCCATTAATCATATCAACTAGGAATTTTTTCTAACTCACCTTTTGGTTTGCTACAGATATTCGCCAACCATACCTACCCATATACCTCATTGTCATCAGCAAACAGTCGCAGACTCCTGCTCACCGCATCCGTCAGATCATTTATGTATATAGAGCGCAAGTGCGGTCCTATCGCATTTCCCTGGGTCACTCCTGACGATACCCTTGTCTCTATTGAACATTCACCGTCGAGGGCTACGTACTGGGTTCTGTTAATTAATGAGTCTTCGAGCCATTCACCCATCTGGGAAGCTATTCTGTATGCTCGAACTTTCGTTAACGGTCTGCAGTGGACATCGTGCAAATGCAACCCAGTCCCATTGTGCACATAAGTTTGCAATCATTCTTTGTTGACAGGAAACAGTTCACTCACGCTCCAGCTGCGGCAAAAAAATCTTCAAATGTGCGTGAAATCTTATGGGACTTAACTGCTGAGGTCATCAGTCCCTACGCTTACACACTACTTAACCTAAATTATCCTAAGGACAAACACACACATCCATGCTCGAGGGAGGACTCGAACCTCCGCCGGGACGAGCCGCACAGTCCCTGACTGCAGCGCCATAGACCGCTCGGCTAATCCCGCGCGGCTGCTGCCGTTTGTGACACATCGAGAGAGTAGCAAGTCACACGTTTAGCTTTTGTATGTGTTTTTACAGTTTAATTCTCATATTAGAGGAAGCAAAAAGAATAGGAAGAGTGCATGCTGTGTGCGGACGTAGGAGGAGCTGGCCACAGTTCGTCAACTGCTGAAGACGGTGATACCTGCTATAAGCCGTCTGCAGGCTGGTGCTCGAGATGTGGCGCCGGCGGAGAATTTGGTACGTCGCATGGGACACCTCTGGTGTTGCTTGGTTCGCCCACGCGGTATGCTACCGAAGCACCTTGCAGCGTACCGGACACTGGGGATACGCCTTCACCACAGGGTGAGTGGTGGGTCGTAAAACGTTCGCATAGCTCGAGGCGTAGCGTTGATGTGGGGACTGGCCACCTGGTCTCACTCGTTCACCCAGTGAGGGACCCGCTCCTTCAGCAGGGTCCAAGGAGGCACGCGGGTGGACTGGGTTCACTAGTTATTGGAAGGTTATATGCTAGGCTGGTTATGGAATACATTAAGAAAACAGCATCCAGGGCTGGAAAGAAATCTAGTGTGTGCTCGATATGCCTGTCGGGCATCTCATTCGAGATGTGCAGATGGGCCTGCCTACCGCTATCGAAGGTGCAGCGTGCGGTCATCTGCATATTGTGGCTCACGTCGGCACCGATGACGCCTGCGCTTGGGTTTGAGGCTGTCCTCAGTTTACATGAACTATTGGCGGAAGTGGTGAACGCTGCCAGCCTTGATAGTGGGGTGCAAGCAGAACACACAATCAGCAGTTTCGTACCCAGAATTGATCGGGCTCCTTTGGTTTGGAATTAAGTGGAGGGTCTCAACCAGAAGCTCTGTCTATTCTGTGCTGGCTTTGGGTGCACATTTCTGCCGCTGTAATATGGGATGGAGAATTGTAGGAGTCTTCATGATAGGTCAGTGATGCCCTACACACAGCAAATACCAACTCGGGTAGCAGAGTACTTTTCCAGTGCGCGTGCGTATTTGTTAGGCTAGGTGTCAGTTTGGAGTCGTCTGACGAACGCTCTCCAGTCGATACTCACAGAGCAAAATCAGATCACTTCATAGCAAAGATATTTCGACTGAAGCATTTGTAACAAAGTTCAAGAATTTAATACCCTCCAGAAAAGTTGTCGCACACAAAGTTTTCTCGAAACCGAGGAGCTAGATGAAACCCGATGTAGAGTGATCCGAAATATTTAACGCGGCATGTAACTTATATTGGAGAGACAGGAGGGAGAGTGTTCACTGAAGTTGACAAAAATATAGCCTCTGCTGAGGTTGAAATCGAGTCTGACCTTGAAGTCATCTAGACACGACTAACAGGCCTCGGTGAACTGCAGTTAATCACCGGGTGTTTCTACCAGCCGCCTGATTCTGCTGGAGCAGTTATACAGTCACTCAAAGAAATTCTACGACCAGTAGCGAGGGAATACCCCGATCATGCAATAATAGTTGGAGACGACTTTAACCAACCGAGTATAGACTTAGACGTCTACGGATTAGTTGCAGATGGTACGGGCAGACAGTCTTGTCAAGCAGTTCTGAACACGTTTTTCGAAAACCGTATCGAGCAAGTTCTTCAAATGTCTCTGAGCACTATGGGACTTAACATCGCAGGTCATCAGTCCCCTAGAACTTAGAACTACCCAAACCTAACTAACCTAAGGACATCACACACATCCATGCCCGATGCAGGATTCGAACCTGCGACCGTAGCGGTCGCGCAGTTCCAGACTGAAGCTCCTAGTACCGTTCGGCCACCCCGGCCGGCAAGTTGTTCAATAACTCACACTAAATCGAAATATTTTAGACCTTGTACCTAAGAACAGACTTGATCTCATCGACAGTGTCAGTATAGAGACGGGCATGAGTGATCATAATGTCATCATAGCGACCATGATTTCTAAACCTAATAGATCAATCATGAGGGCTTGGAGAGCATCGATGCTGGGAGGAACAGATAAGCAAATTTTAGTATCCTACGTATTTAAACATTAAATGTACGTCATTTAATTCTTCTATGACGGACGCAGAGGAATTTGAGCAGAGTTTAAACTGATTGTTAATCGCGCTCTGGTGAGATACGTGCCGATTAATTGACTTAAGACCAAACGGTCGGTGCCTTCATTTAAAAATATTTGCTGTTGCATATGGAAACATGGTTGTACCTAGCCTTGCACCTCTACCCCTTAAGCGTAACAACGGTCGCGAATATCTTTCTTCAGGACTCAAAAAGAATGTAAAACGCATGGGGAGGGATCAGGTCTGAATGGAGGGTGTGTAAGAGCTTTCAAGAGAAACTTCCTCAGCGTCGTCCAAACAACACGCACGCCATCTCCGGGAGAGTCTTGATGACATTTTCATTTGACTGCAAGGGCCCGCTATTGATTGACTTTATGGAATAAGGCTTAGTTGTACGTGGACACTCTGCCCAACTTGAAGGGTGCCGTCAAGCTCAAAATGTTGGCGGACAGTATAATTCTGTTGCAGGAAAATGCCCGCCCACATATTGCGAAGCTTGTTCCGAGTTCACTGCAGGAGATTTGATGAGAAACCTTGATACAGCCTCTATACACTCCCTATTTCTCCCCGTGCAACTTCTATACTTTTGGAGACTAGAAAAAGCCACCTATCAGAAAGGTGGAGGAATGGACCTACAAAATTACAGACATATGCTATTCACATGGGTGTGCTGCAGAATTCTTGAACATATTCAAAGTCTGAATATAATAAATTTCATAAAGACAGAATAGCTTCTGTCGATAAATTAACACGGATTTAGAAAGCATCGCTCGTGCGAAGCTCAGCCTTCTCTAAATGTAGGAAAATATAAGTTAACACAGATGAACAGGAAGAACAATCTGTAATGTTCGAATACAGAGTTAGTGTTGTACTGTTTACACAGTCACGTCGATTCAATATCTGGGTATGAAGCTGCAACGCAGTATGGAAAGGAACGATCGTGTTAGGGCGGTAGTACATAAGGTGAATGGTCGACTTCGGTTTATTATGAGGGTTTTAGGAAATCGTAGCTCATCTGCAAGGAGATCGCGTATAGAAGACTTGTGCGACCAATTCTTTAGTACTGATTGAGTGTTTGTATCCCCATCAGGCACTATTAAAGGAAAATATCCAAGCAATCCCGAAGCGTATTGCTAGATTTGTTGTCGGTGGGCTCCATCAACAACCAGGTTTTACCGAAAAGTTTCTCGAACTCGAATGGGAATCCCTGGAGGAAAGACGACGTTCTTTTCGCGATTTTCAACTGACTGCAGAACGATTATACTATCGACAACGTACGTTTCACGTTAGATGGCGGAGACAAGAGCAATTGGAACCAGTATGAAGGCGTGTAGAGAGTAATCAGAGACATTCTGAAAAGCTTCTAAGAGTGTTGCTGGATAGGTTGTCCTGAAAAATAACTGTTAAGAAGAAAAACTGGATACGCTGCATTGTTTCCGAGTCAATTAGCATTGAAGTAACCCAGTCAGCCCGTTGGCGGGAAAATTCTAGTGGTCCGCCAGATACAATTTCTGCCAGTTGTTCTCATAGTCCAGATGATAGTGCACGAGGCTGCTCAGCCTTTAGCTCGGCTTCGATCCCCACTACCCTCTCATGTTCAATTTTTGTGTCGCTCTCTTGATTGGTTTCAAGAAATCAAACGAAGAACACATTCGGCGACATGCTCTGTTGCGGGCCGCTTGAGCACACCACAGCCCAACAGGCTAATTTTAACTCGGAACTACACAACGTATAGAACATTTTCTTAATAGTTATTTCCAACATAATCTACTCTACAACAATCTTACAAGCTTTTCATACTGTATAGCTTATGTTAGTGGTTTTCTCCATTTGAGACCAGGGTCACCATTACAAAGATTTTCAGTTAGTCTCTGCTGCGCTCATACTGGGTGATTCAGTTGCCCCTGTCGATGACGTTTTATGGAACCCCACGTGACAGAACAATGTTGTTAGCTAGTTCACTCTGGAGATGTGAAGAACATTGTCAGATATTGCAGATGACTGGTAAAGTATGCCCCGAAGATATCTTAGTCCTACTGTACAAATTTTGTTTATGAAACTAATTTAGTACACTAAAGTAGCGAGTTATATACTAATCTTTTCACTAGGTTATACACCGGAAAGTTGTTACAAACACGCTTCCCATTTTGACATCTCTTGTTAGCTTCATTGTTTCCGATGATTAAACACACTTTATAAGGTAACGTTTACGCACCATTTACGAAAGAGTAATAATTATAAAGGGAATAAACCTACAGATACATCTAAAACCTGTTGATTACACTACTAATTGCACAAAAAAGATAGGAGGCACTTGGATGAGTATAGCAGAAATAAGGAAGCACAAGGACTATAAAAATGAATGAACTTACAGAGACATCCAACTTTATGTGACTTCACCGCTAATCACACAAAGAAAGATTCTATACACTCCGATAAATATAGAAGAAGTAAGGTATATCTTGTTTCAAAAATACCACGTAACTCATGTCCAATCCTCACTTGTATTTTTTACAGAATAACGCTGTTTGCTAGTTGTCGGCCAAAGCTCTGAGAGGGAACTTATATCAATTATGTGGCTGTCGTCTGTCTGTATACTGTTCCTGATACAGATGTAGTGCGAGTTTGATAAAGCGACATTGTTAGGAGCAGGTAAATCGCTCTGTACAGCGGGTCACTTGCCCGCAACGCCACGGACAACGTTCAATCTCGAGGTAGGCAATGGTCATAATGTTTTGCCTCATCAGTGTGTTGTGCAATAAATAATGGCTTACTCTGAAGATTCTGAGGCTGAAAATGCTACGGAGCGACAAGAAACATATTTGTGTGCACCAGCGATATGCTACTTCCACTTCAACCTAGTTCATGCGCTTGTTGCTTTCAACAGCGCAGTGGTCGACAATGAATGACATGCGTCAGAACACATAGCTTGCTGTCCTGGAAACGAATGTCTTGCACAATGTGAACTGCAACAGCTAAGCATAACCACTCTGTTTACGAAATTAACAAATATTTAGTGAATATTTGTGTGTTTCTGATCATGACCTTTATTGAACAAAACACTAGAGATTTTTACATTACTCTCTTTAGAAGTTTATCTCAATGAAAATATGTGTGAGAGAATGTGAATAGCTTTGAAAATAGAAAGGCTAATAAACTTGAAGTCTGTTCACTCGAAAAAGTTGGCCCGAAGTGAATTTGTTAGTAAAATCTTGGATATGAAATTGTGTTGCAGTAATAACGAATTTTCTTGTCGCTTTGTGAGCATGCATTTGTCTACAAAATATTTAAACATTTTACAATTTCAGAACAGTTCCCAGTATTATATTAGCTAATACGTAATGGCGTTGGCGGCTGCGGTGGCCGAGCGTTTGTAGGCACTTCAGTCCGGAACCACGTGGCTGCTACGGTCGCAGGTTCCAATCCTGCCTCGGACATGGGTGTGTGTGATGTCTTTAGGTTAGTTAGATTTAAATAGTTCTAAGTTCAGGCGACTGATGACCTCCGATGTTAAGTCCCATATTGCTTAGAGCCATTTGAACTTTTTTTTTTTTTTCTGGCAGTGTACAGACCGGCAAAAGGAAACGAAGCACTCGTTCTCTTTCTTTGTATATCTGTAAATTCTCTCCTGCATTTATCTGCATAATGTTAGAATGTTTTACAATTTCAGATCAATTCCCAGCAGCCAAATTAGCTAACGTGATGGCGTTGACTTTTCTTGTATATCATAAACTCTCTTCTGAAATAATACCCACGCGCGGATGCCTGCGTCCAGCGTATGTGTGTGTGTGTTCGATGAATTAGGGCGCTCAGCAGCGAAAGTATTAGCTTCCTTGCTAAGCTAGTCCGAGGCGAATGTGCTTAAAAGAGCTAAAGCTACAAATGCCTAAAATATTTTGTCATTTAAAATTATAATCACCCTCTCGCATTTTCAGTCACATCCACTTGCTCATTCACATTGAGTCACAAGGAATTAAACATTTCAGTACTGTCATTGCTAAAATGTGTTATTAACACTTTCTGCTGACGAGAATTACAGATTCGAAGTTTTTCAAGATATCGGTAAAGTTTACTTAGCTGATCACTTGAAGAAAATCTGGATGAACTAACCAAGCACTTAACACATCCAAATATTCTCCGTAATACATTACCGAGTAAGTCAAATATGCCACAAAATTTTAATACCATAACTTATTCATCTCATTTCCTGGCAATAAAAGGCGTATGAGTTGCTAGATTAACTGCTGCTCTTGGTCGAAATATAAAATACAAGGAATTCAAATGTGATGTACTGCCATCACTACGCTACGAGCACCACGCAATGGAGGGTCCCCCTGCCGGATCACATGAACATGTACCTCAACAGCGAGGTGATAGCATGTAGGGGGACAAATGATAAAGAAACCTCAGTTAGAATACACGCTTCCTTTGCTCCCATATCCGTTAATTCATTCCCCTGACTTCCCTTGCATGCTTGTATCCAGCGGAATGACACTTTCTTGCCCAGTAGAAGCAGGCAGAGTATGTTTTGGATTGCTATGTATACTGGGTATATTCGGTGAAAAGAGTGGAAGGCACTGAGAGAGTCGGAGCAGAAAGGGAAATTCTCAGCAGGGATACGTACTATGTGATCCAGTGCCCACAAAACTGCATGCAACTTGGCATCATATACACTTAATTCGTTTGGTAAACGATCTTGAGGACTCGCTCAAGGAAAACGACTGAGCAGCGAAGGGTGTCCTCTAGCTTAGATCTGTAAGTAGATAACTTTATCTAGTTGTAGTGCCCTTGTCAAATTTTATTAACACTCCAATTAAAGTCATACGCAGGAGCACTGCATCTCAAATATCACATTAACAAGGAACCCCTAAATGCGAGGTCGGAATTTCAATCGTTAGTAAGGCTCATTTGAAAGTGCTGTGTTAACAGTTATCACAGGAAAATATTAGATGCTAATGACTCACCGTGAGCATCAGGGGAAGACAGAGAATGAGTGTCCGGGAGCTACAGAGATCAAATTTCCGTGGGACGTATATTTTACACTTCACAAAATAGACATCGTCGTCGTGGGAGGAATGTTAAAAACAAACCATTAACTTACACCGTGAACACCGAATGAAAAATGGCGCGTCACAGTATCACAAAGATTCACGCCATCAAGATCGAAGGTGAACTTCTTGGTATTACGGACTGTTCAGGAAGTTCAGCTAGGTATCCATTGGTATTGGTGTAACGTGGAGATGAGAACTGATGGAATGTCTCGGCGTGCAACCGAATGTGAAACAGTTTGTCGTGGAGCTCATCGTGAAACTGGCTACCCTTTAAGTCGTAGCTGCAGATAGTACAATAACATGTTTTATAGTCACGAAAAAAAAAACATCCAGAGGCTGAATTTGTCCAGAGATTTTAGATAGTATGAACTGTAATGCCACACACTTTTCAGGAGGGGTAGTTTGCATTAAAGGAGTATGAAACAAGAAAAAGCCAGCTATTGGCAACAAGCAGTGTTCATACCAGAGCTGTAATTTTCTTACGCCCATTTTCTCATTCTACCCTTGTACGATTACGCACACCAGAAGGAATCGTAGTGAGTCGAGCACCTTCAACTTCTCGCAGCACAATAAATGACCTTCCAGCCAGTTTACCATCCAGATTAACAGTCGGCATTATTGTTCACTAATGCGTTAAGACATTGATGTTAACTGATCTTGATGCAACTCTCTTGGTACCTCTAATTTGCAGGGTTCCTTTCATATGCTTTTCCTCTTCAAATTCCGATTTGTAGGAGTTGGAAACAAATTCCTTACTGGACGATCGGATAAGTTTGTTTATCTCATCTACAAATTTTCTGGCCGATTCCACAGTTTGCTCTACATCGTCAGGTTGAAGTTTTGTTTGAAATTTCGCCTTCCAATTCTGTAGCACTGTTTGACGTTACATAACCATCCACTGCTTCCCTTGAAATGACTGTAATCTACGTCGCGTGCAATTTAATGTGCATAACGTAGTAGGTCACTATCGTGCAATTCTTGTAAGCTGTACTGAGCATCTTTGAAATGTGCAAAAACTGGTTTCCTCAACAAGTGTGCCTTGTCCTCCCCTGAATATTCGTAATTTTTGTTATGCTGTGTACGGACATATTGCTGTGGACTTATCCGAAATTTGTTCATAATTGTCTTTTTTCTATGCTGCTGATGGTCTTCCAAGTACGTAATTATGTGTGGTATCTGCTCTTTGGACAACGATTGTCATTTACAGCGTTTCACTGGAGACGGGATTTGTAGCCCCCTGTCCGACAAGAATGGTGAACTACATAGCCCGACACCGGTTTCAATTTCACTTTCACTTGTGAAGCACTTACCGTCATGATTGTGCCCCTCATGTACACTGTCCGCTCGGTAGAGTGTATACGACACCACATATTCCACTGGCGCATCTTGCAGAGACGCTAATATTGCACCTGCCACTTCTTTCTCACTCTGTGAAATTCCTTGGATCCCTCTCTGACGAAGTGTCAACTTCGGCAAGTGTTGTTGCAGATATAATGCAGTGTTTACTTTGCTTACCGTTACCATTGCTCTGCTTTGTATCAACACCACTAGCACTGTAGCACTGTTGTGAGTTACTCGTCGACTAAGCAGTTCAACTACGCTCCGTAATCTCATGCTGTGCTAACCATTGGATACCTCCAGTCCCGTCCCTGTTGCCATTGCTAGCTAGCATTGTGGTTGCACGTTAGACAATCTGTAGGCGTCGAATGCCATACACATCACTGGCCATTTGCAATTTCTCACTCAAGGGGTCCCTTGTAATTCGAAAATTATTCTGGGCTTCTTCAGTAGCATATGAGGAAGTCAGCCCCAAGCCTGGGTCAGTGATTGTATTTAACCCACGCCTGGAGTCAAAAGATCTTGTTCTGAACTATTCCTAAAAGATCTCTTTCTCGTGAGCGATCTGAAAACACTTCTTCCATGGGAGAAATAGGAACGGCTTCGTACGCTGGTGAATCTGGAGGGGCAGAGAACCTATAAGTCTGATGCACCGGAGCTACCTCCTGACGGCAAGAAGCGGCTCTCCAGCCTCAGCGTAGATGATAGGTGTGGAGTTAGTCCTATTGGGAGCTGTGACCACCTTCATCCTCCCATGCTAAATAGCCTCAACAGTCTTGAAATAACTACGTTTCGGTGATCCATAAACCCTGCATCTATAATCTAACCAGGGTCGTACTAAGGCTTTGCGAAACTACAGCAGGCGTACTCCAATTGCTCCCGAAGACTTGTGACTAAGGCACTTTAAAACGTCCAGTCCCTTGGGGGAACTTGTATTTAGATCCCTTATGTGCGGTAATGCAGTAAGCAGGACAACTTCGAATAAAATGTAAGGCACATAAATTGCTCTAAATCTTGGCAATTTCGAATCATATCCCACTTTTGTAGAGCAAGAGCGGTAAAAAAGAGACGAGAACGTTTAAAACCAACACGTACGCGCACACACACACACACACACACACACACACACACACACACACACACACACACACACGTCCAATTTTGTTCATTTTGAGAAACAGAGTCCTAAAGTTAAATCAGCGCTGAAAAATCTGCATTTGAGATACCAGAAACATTCAAGCGTATGGCTTCTTGCTAGAGATGAACCTTTCTTTCTGTTTGTTTGGATCATTAATGTCAGAAGCATTATAGGCAGAAAAGGTGGAGGTAATGGACTTGTACCACTACTGAAAAAGCCAAATAAGCCCTTGAGCCGAGTTGCCAACTCTTGCACTCTCCTAATGGTAAGTTACAGCTGACGAGTTTTTGTTGCGGGATTGGAAGAGAGACAAAACGCTGCAAAAGCGACCACAAAATACGAACAGTGCGCTGGGGTCCATACCGTGAACATTATATCATTAATAGTAATCGAGAACAGAGATGCACTTAAAATACTGTCTTAAGGAACATCATCCTACTGTCCAAATCTGTCAGACAGAATTTCACCAACTCGGTACCTAAATAAATAAATAAAAATGAATTTTATGCTGGGAAGGACGATATGAACATAGCCAACCCTCCAGGAAAATCATATGCTGGAGGTATTTCAGAATATTGAGCCTTGTCTGTATTAAAGTTATTACGACTTTTTTCCGCATTTCCTCCGTGTCCCCTACTTTTCTTGGGTTAAGGCGACACACTTGCTGCCGTTTTACTGTGGCAACAGTACGTGAGCGGGAAGCGGTGGCACGCGCGGCCCGGCGCATCTGCCGCCGGCCTGCGCGGAAGTCGCGGTCGGCTACCAGGCACGCGTCAGATTCCCAGGCCTCGCGTGTGCATTCACACCAACTGACACGGCCTCATCTGCTCCCATTGTGGCTAGCTCAATTCCATTAATACGGAAACCATTCGATTTTAACAGGTTGTTTACGGAGAGGTTCACGCGTAAGACACGTCCCAACTGGCCAATAAAATAGCAACAATTCGAAGGCGGCAGGCATCGACGTCAGATCGCCACAAAGTGTTCTATATGTTTGGATATGTCGATAATTAGCACTTCGCCACAGCTACAGGGATTATGAGGGAGTAACTCCATTCATATCAGCTATGCAAGGAAATTTGCACAACGAATTTTTCAGTCAGAAATCGTATTCGAATATTGGCTGCTGGTGAGAAGATTGTGTTATGCCTCGTGTAACAATAAGCAAAGTTCAATGATACCTATTCTTCTCAGAACTTAGATTTAATGACAAAGTCGGTACTCTGAATGAAACCTGTACCTGACTTTAAATACCAACCACTTCTATGTAGAACAGTGCTTACTCTAGTTTGCTCTGAACATGTACCGAACACAAAAATTTAGATTGGTGGTTTAAATTCTTTTATACTGGTTAAATAGATTGCCAAAGACAACATATTAAAATTTGGCTGTTAGTTATTAAGGGACGATAAAAACTGAATGATTTTAAGAAGCCTGACTAGGAAGCAGGATTCTGTTGTGAGATATAACAGTTGCAACTTAAGAAATCACTGAGAAATTGTTTGTGAGTTAAAAACACACGAGGATATTAATTAAACCACAACTGCCGGGAATGCTGGTGCTTAAACTTCAGCATATTGCATCTGTCTATCGTAAGAACACCGTCTCCGTACGTGGAACCAAATCTGCTAAATAACGGGTAGAATTTAACTGCACACAAACGAAGATTCACATCGAACATCCGTACAGCAAAAGGGATGCTCTATTTTTAAGTACTCTGAGTCAGAGTTTTGACAGTGATCTTCTGAGGACAAAGGCCCACTCCAAAAATTCGGTACAAACTCTCTAATTTCACTGTATAATTATAAAATAAGTACATCTACTCCGTAGTGGATCTGAGGACCTAATCCGATCACGAGAGGTAGTTACATCAGGTCGCAGCCTCATAACGTACAAAGAAACGCACGTGGTACAGCTGAATGTGAGTTACCACATCCATTAAAATAAAATATGAAATTGACAATAAATCAAATAAAATTTAGCACAAGCATAGAGGAAACCACACGACATATTCATCCATGATACAAAAACTGAGTTTTTACATCACTTGGCGTCATCCATTAGCCACCACGAAGTTGCGTTTGAACAAAGGATCACATTAAGTAAACTGTATATTAATAAAAATAGCACCCTTTCCTAACTGAAATGATTTATACAGCATGTTTACCGATGCCTACACTGAAGAAGAACTACTAGAAACTAAAAAAAAAAAAAACAAAGTTTTATGCATGTTAATTTACTCTACTAGAGAGGACCACTCAGACCTTCCTTACTCACCGGCAACCCAACGAAAAGTAAAACTTACATACTACAGTAGCCGGGGTCCTCGCAGAAGCCAAAAAACGCTCAGGGAGCCTATGCGGTGGCTGCCTGCGCCAACCTTACAATAGCTGGTGACTAGTAGCCACTAATGTCTCTTTGGCCCAACGTAGCTCTATTCAAACTCTCCGAAAAAGTTGGTTAAACTTCTTGTAAAATCCACACAAATCTTCTTGGAAACAAAGAATTCTGAAGTACCACACACAGACCACTCACACACTCACTCTAGCAGACGAAAGTAGGAACAGGAAAGATATGATATGTATACACGAAAAACGGGTTATATGGACAAGTACAGAACATGAAACTGAAATTATAATTTGAGAAAACAATCTCTCTTAGCGTTGAAATGCCTCTGGAGCTATTAAATCACGCACTCTCTCGTTCATCTTTCTTTCCAGTTTCAAGCACAGTCGCACCGAACATCGGAGGTGTGAAGAGATGTAAAACCGAAGTTTGCTTCGCACATTAAATGGAACGGCTCACATGTACCAGGATGTATCGGAATTCGACAGTGTCGATGGATCACTGTCTCGTGTATCTGTTTGGCCTAGCAGGTAGCCGGTTCAAATGGTTCAAATGGCTCTGAGCACTATGGGACTCAACTGCTGAGGTCATTAGTCAAATGGTTCAAATGGCTCTGAGCACTATGGGACTCAACTGCTGTGGTTATTAGTCCCCTAGAACTTAGAACTACTTAAACCTACCTAACCTAAGGACATCACACACATCCATGCCCGAGGCAGGATTCGAACCTGCGACCGTAGCAGTCGCACAGTTCCGGACTGCGCGCCTAGAACCGCGAGACCACCGCGGCCGGCGGGTCATTAGTCCCCTAGAACTTAGAACTAGTTAAACCTAACTAACCTAAGGACATCACAAACATCCATGCCCGACCGAGGCAGGATTCGAACCTGCGACCGTAGCGGTCTTGCGGTTCCAGACTGCAGCGCCTTTAACCGCACGGCCACTTCGGCCGGCCAGGTAGCCGGAAGAGTGTCATATTTCACTGAAGGTTCCTTGGTTTTCAGCGGTCAGTTAGACGTTTGTTACGAAAATTCGCTTTGAACTAGGCTTGTGTGACTTTGTGTCTTGTCTTGGTCCTGCTCGAGCACACACTCGTCGGTCACTGTTTCACTTCATGTAACTGCAAATTTGTTGGTGAGATCACGATATGCTACTCGCTTAAGCAGTGTGTTGAAAATATAATTAGGCGCATATATGAAGGACGAAAGTATTTTTCCGATATCAGCTTAGGTACAGTAAATCTTTCACTTTTACTTGGCATCCTCATAGAAATTGGAACTTAGATGTTTGTGGACAGCTTTGAATCTTGTGCTCGTGTTGACAGCAGTATCCATACATTATATTACCATCTATGATCATGCTAGATACTAAAACACCCTCTCATTCCATAACAAGTCAGTTCAGTTCTTTGAATCATTGTTTTACACATCCTGTAAAGTGATCTATTACTTTTGTATTTAGTTTGAATGTTGTTGTTGTTTAATGATCTGACTGCTTTTTATGTAAAAGCTGTAGTGTTCTCTTAGAGGAAGTTATTAACATATCTGTGGTTGATGTGTCCGTTTTTCCGAATCTTCCATTTCTCCAGCAGCCACGTACCTATTTAAGCTCACGATCTGCAAAAGGGCATACAACGATGAAAATGGCTCTGGGCACTATGGGACTTAACATCTGTGGTCATCAGTCCCCCAGAACTTAGAACTACTTAAACCTAACCAACCTAAGGACATCACAGACATCCATGCCCGGGGCAGGATTCGAACCTGCGACCGTAGTGGTCACGCGGTTCCAGACTGAAGCGCCTAGAACCGCGCGGCCACTCCGGCCGGCGGTAATGAATTGCATACACAAACTTTCCTCGTCATTCAGTCTATTTCCACTGAAGTTTTTGAGATTAGTCTTCTCACACGGATAGAAAAACGTGACGATCGTCTTTAATTTATAATACGCACAGATTCCCCAATTCCAATAATCCATACATCCATACATACTGTATGACAGATGAGGATAATATGTATGGTCCATATCTCCTCTTAAACCACTGGGCCGATTTCACCAAAACTTGGCAGCCGGTACACATATCACTTGGTGCCGGGAAAGAATCTCTGTGGGGGTGGGAACTACCTCCCTGTCAAAGGCGTGGAGATGGGGCTGAAAACGAAGTATAGTACAGACGCTCGTATAACTAGACTTTATTCATCCAGTAGTTGATAATGACGGCACTTAGTAACCTGCAACAACGTTTACACATAATTACAAACCCTTACAAAACTAGTTCTCGCTAACAATCCCCACAAAACGATGAAAGGAAAAAAGTTTGTTGCTTACAACATTTTCGCTGTTAATGCAGTAAAACTGAGTCATGAGATGTGACGTTCTATTTTAGTCCTTCTTTACTACTAACATTATTCGCAGCCAACATGCTCAAATACTTATGAATGTGTGAGCAAAATTATATCATCGTACGACTCATAGTTCAGGAGATATGGCGTCATAAACATTGAGCTGCGTGAAAATGAAACAGCAGGGCTAAATTCGTTAGAGATGTAGTGGGACTATATGTGCAAATATATGTGGAATATATGAAATATATGTGGCATATGCATACGCGGACAAAGCGAAGAGTAAAAAGCTCGTCGTAAACCCGTGGATCAATTTCTACAAAACTTGGTACACATACAGCTTAATATCTGGAAAGAAACACTGTGGTCGTGAGAACCAGCAACTCCCTAGTGGGATGGTGATGATAACGTGGAGAGAGAAGCAGCGAGGATGAGTTGGACAGACAGAGAGGTGGAAGGAGGACATGGACACAGATAGGGGAGAAGAAGAGATGGGCAGAGAGAGGGGAAGGGAAAAGCGGGCAGAAACGAAAGAGGAGCAGATAGAGAGAGAGGAGCGGGGGCGACAGTAGGGAGGGAGGGAAGAAGAAATGGACAGAAAGGAAAGAGGAGATAGACAGAGAGGGGCGGTACTCTGTTCTGCAGTCGATCTAGACTGATGGAGAACATGAATGAGCGGCTGAATCATTTCTCTCCTAATAACAAAAATGTATTGGTCGAGTTTGCTTGTCAAATGGCTGCGAGGAACAAAATGTTTTGTCATATTATGTCTTACAGCTAGACTAGAGCATCAGGATTTTGTGTCAGTTCCTTTAATTCTTGTGCTGTAATTGAAAATTTCTAAACAGGTACACTACCTTGTATGATGTTGCACAAACAATGGACGGATTACCACAAAAAGTTATTATAAACAATTACTGACGATGAGGATAACATAGACCCCACGGCGGTGAAAGCAGATACTTTCAAGGTTTGGGAACTGAACACATGTTACTTGTGTACTGACAACCATTCATTTTTTTGCGAGACTGACCACTTTGGGCCACTTTTGTTTCTCAGAATAAAATTTGTGTCTTTTTCAACTTCTTTTGATTTCTGTCAGCTTGTTCGCATAGAGTGTCGTATAAACTTGAGTACAATATATTACTGCGGTACTGCCACTTAAAATACAAGAGATATGATAGCATAAAATTATACATGAGGGGTCCATCTCAACCATAAGTGCATGGGTGAGATGGACCAGTGTATTGGGAGAGATGCACCATATAAAAATGGCTTTACATGAAGAAAAGCGTGTGCAGCGCGGAGTGGCCGCGCGGTTAGAAGCACCGTGTCACGAATGGCGCGGCCACTCCCGCCGGAGGTTCGAACCCTCCCTAAGGCATGGGTGTGTGTGTGTTGTCCTTAGCGAAAGTTAGTTTACGTAGTGTGTAAATCTAGGGACCGATGACCTCAGCAGTTTCGTCTCTTAGGAATTCACACACGTTTGAACATTTTTTTAATTTCTTTTCCTTTCTTATCCTTCTTTTTCCATATAGTTCCAGTATTTTCTGCAAATTCTAGCGCTTTAGATACAGTTGCTGCCTTCCATTTAAAATTAATAGTTTTTTCAATAGAAGAAACAGGTTACATTACTTCCAAAAGTTTTCTCTCTGTCGGACTGGAAATAGTTTCGAGGTCGTAATCTTTGAAGTTTTAGGTTTAGTGGAAATAGGGTGAGAAGTTGTGTCCGTGAAGGAACTTGAATTATGCAGATACGTCTGCTCTTGTGATGAGCTTGGGATGACTAGGTCTTTTCATGAGCTTTGAAGTGGCTGGTTGGCCTGCGTGTGAAATTTTGCCATTACATTTGTTGTCACAGACGTATCTTTGCACGAATAAGCATAGTTTAGGACTGCGGCTATCTTCAGTGAGATTATTCCAGATGCCTTGAGGCTAAATTTAATTGTGCTCCTCTCTCCCACATTAAAACAAGTGGTCCATCTTCACCAATAACATTGGTCCATCTCTCCAGACTATCTGGGAGAGATGCACCATCCAGACTGCTACTTGCATATAGCGAACCCGTTAGTAATTTGAGGTTAGTTTCACACCTACGCATTTGTAAAGCTCGTGAACTACACAATAAAATTTTTCGGGTTACCCGAACAGAGAATGTGATTCTTCTCCAGAACTGACATGAAAATGGAAGCGACACTTCTGCAGCACGTTTGTTCACAAAGAGCTTCCTTATAAGAAGCGGGAGCTGCTCTTTAGCAGCGCATTTGTGAAATACGCCATTGGTCTGTCTCACTCTGTCGTTCAACTCCCCCGGACGTACTTACCCTACGTAAAGGTATTGTGAGGCTTATTTGATGTTGTAATTGATAGTAAATATAAAATAATAAATTAGCGCCTCAGTGTATTGAGAAAGCAGTGTAGCACGTGAAAGATGGCCATTTCTGAAATATTGCTCAGCCTCCCAGATTTGGAGAAGAATGATGTTGTGCATTTAGGTTCCTTTTACTCCATTACTCAAATACGTCTAAACGTTGTTACAAGTTAAAGAGCCATTTTCTCGTTACTGCAACACTTCGATGCTAAGAATTTCTCCTGTAAAAGGAAGATTGAAGGGTATACCGCTTAACATCCAGTTGACGACGAGATCATTAGTAATGTTGCACAAACTCAGATCACACATGAATGGCTAAGTAAATTGGCTGTGACTTTTACGAAGGGACCGTCCCGGCATTCAGCTTAATCGCGCTAGAGAAACTGCGCAAGACCTAAGTCAAATGGTTCAAATGGCTCTGAACACTATAGGACTTAACATCTGAGGTCATTAGTAACCTAGAACTTAGAACTACTTCAACCTAACTAACCTAAGGACATCACACTCATCCATGCCCGATGTAGGATTCGAACCTGCGACCGTAGCGGTCGCGCGGTTCCAGACTGTAGCGCCTAGAACCGCTCGGCCACACCGGGCCGACCATGACCAAGTCGTTTACAGCGATTTCAGTCTCAATAACCCTCAGTGAGTGTGTAGTTTCTTTACTTTTGTGTGACCTTGGGAGGCCTCATCTACAGATGAACTGATTGAGATACAGCACTTTACAGAAGTCATGTGCTTTCTTAAAGGCTTCTGCCAGGCTTTAGTGTCAGCTGCAGGACGTTTCACAGAAATTTTCGAAGACTGTGCAAAGAAGAAAGGCCAAATCTACTGACTCATGATAGTTTTACTTCACTTGGACAATTTTGAATCACACAGTGGTTCTGAAATGAGTTACACTGACGCACCACTGCTTAATATTTCATAACTGCTTTTGCTAAAATTTCCTCTACAGAAATTAACTTTGACTACACGTTTGAACTTGTCTTTTATGACCTCTACAATGCTGATAAGAGGAATAACACTTGATTTGAAAAATAAATAGTTACTTAGATGCCTCTGTAGTGGCTTTAGAATAATAAAACAAAGTGGATAATAGATGTAGCCACGGTAGCTAACAGTAAAGAAATGGTGCGACCCGGCACAATTAATTCAGGAAATGGGAATGCCGAAGACAAACTGAAACAATGAGTTAAGCGTTGAATATACAGCAGCAGTGCGAGGACTTAATTGTATTCATTGAACATTAATTTTCGAGGTAAAAAATGACATAGGTAAGCGCAAGTGAATTAAAAGTTTAATTAAAGGAGAAAATATCACATTAGGCGATACGGCAGGAAATATTAATAAAGGGGTTGCAACAACTGTTGTTGTGGTCTTCAGCTCTGTATGCTCCACTATCGTGTGCCAGGCTCTTCATCTCCGAATAACCACTGCAACCTACTTTCTTTTGAAACTGTTTGCTATATTCCTATATTCATGTCTTGGTCCCCCTCTACGATTGTAAGCCTCCAGTACTAAATTGGTGATCATTTACTGTTTCATAATGTGTCTTATCAAACACATCCTTTCTTTTGGTCGCGTTTTGTCACAAATTTCTTTTCTCCCCAATTCTGTTCTGCACCTCCTCATTAATTACGCGATCTACCGATCTAATTAAGTGTGTGTCGACAGTTTGCTTTTAAACAAAACTTCTGAAACATGAAGATTTCACTCTGAAGGCTATATTGTTGACTGTCAAAGCTTTGCCATATCCGATTGTAGAAAAACTGGTCAATGGTGGCATCAAAAAGGAATTTCTACTGCCCTTATGTAGCAGCACTCTAGCAACCATTGGACAACGAAGTTCTGGAAAATATGCGTGTATATTAGAAACGGGTGCTAAGCAAACTTGTAGAAGAACAAGGGAGGATGGAGTGATTACATTTCAAAAATTTATAAATGTTAAAGACGTGACTGATGATATTGCGTCTGTGTAGAATAATGCTGCCAGGTTAATGTTCGTGAATACCTGGAAAAATATATAACCAAACATATGTGAGTCCATCGATGTGACTTCTTCAATGAAGAAAGAAACGGTGAAAATCTCTATATGTCAGAACTTGTTGAAGTATTTGTAAACATTTCAGGATGTCGAGATATCGGTTTGGATGACGTAAATGATTGGTTGGGGAAAGAAATTGACGCTGGCTGCCGGCCAGAGTGGCCGAGCGGTTCTAGGCGTTACAGTATGGAACCGCGCGACCGCTACGGTCGCGGGTTCGAATCCTGCCTCGGGCATGGATGTGTGTGATGTCCTTAGGTTAGTTAGGTTTAAGTAGTTCTAAGTTCTAGGGGACTGATGACCTGAGAAGTTAAGTCCCATAGTGATCAGAGTCATTTGAACCATTTGACGCTGGCTACTGTATGTATGATTCCTGATGACCAGCTTCCTGTCGATCGTTCGTCTACTGACAATGTCGATATTGATGATGGATAATCTAAGTGGGCGCTCCCCTTTTGTGACTGCAGGTTACGTTTTTCAAAGTAACTGTGGCTTCTGTGTCATTTTTAGTGTTTAAGCTCAGGTTTTCTAGAAACTGATTGTCCCTACCAAAGAATTACGCTAACCTGTTACTTTGGGAGCAAACCTTCCAACATGTATCATTGAAGTAATGTTAGCGGATTCACGTGTTTACTAGTCTTTTGAACTTAGTGAGAGCAGGGAAGTTACTATCATTAGTATGGTGCTACGCTAATATTGCCTTATTATTCGCACAAATACAGCTTTGAAGAACTTTCAATGTTCTCGGAACACCGATTAATGTGACAGTGTCTAACGAGTTGCTCATATGCTTCTCATGTGATCGTTATCAGAGTTTAATAGTATTTAGTGTTATTTCCCTTCCAAAGAACGTGTAGTTGTTAGTGACTTAGACGAGAAAAATAATTTAATAACAAAGGCAAATTAAATAACGTCTCGCCCCAAAGTTTAAATAACCACATTTTTCGGTTGTGTGTTGAAAGTTATTCTGTAGCACCTGAATCACTCGTCTTACGTAACAATTTTTGTTTGTTAATGTGACGATAAACAATCCGTCCACAGTGAGTTGAATGGAAACCGATTTTTTTTTTCGCACATAAGCGAATGAATATGTTACGAGATATACATGTAGGCCGAAACAAGCATTCGAAACTCATCCAGTGTAGAACGAACTTGAATGCTACCAACTTCAATCATGCACGCTACTCTCGTTTCAATTTTCTAATGGTGACAGTTAAATTGCCTAATAATGCACAGTAACAACTGTGCCAATGCTCATAAGAACATAGTTTGCTTATCGTTTTTCCTTTCACACATTTATCTACAGCAAATGTTGAAAGTGCAGTAATTAAAGTAACACATCTGCCGCAAATGAAAACTTCCATTTAGTGAAGGCAGAGGTGTTCCTGCAAGATCTACAACTTCAGGTATCGCCGCAGGGGGACAGCTACTACAATATGAAAAAATAACAATAACACTGTGGCTAAAGCTCCCGAGAAGCATTAAAAGTCCTCCTTACGAAAATAATTCGTTCTGTTAGCGAGTGTTGAAGCGAGTGCAATGTGACGGAAAAGTGCAGGTATTGTTGTTATTAGAACACCCTGCTTAAAAAGTCTCACATTTCTCGAGCTTCACTTAGTTCACTATTTCAAGCGCTTTAGTATCTTTTAAAAGGTAGTTCACTTTTCGGGGGAAACTGGCAGAAATACAGAGCTGTATACGTTATAGGTATCTTAACTGACGATTAAGCACTGCAATTAGAGTAATTACTGTGACAGGAGCCTTTTCAAGCCGTCTTGTTAAGCTAATTTATATATTACAAATAAACTGAACGAAAACTTGATTGACCACTAATCCCAAGGGTAAAACAGACTGGTAAAAAATGCAGTGCATCAATGTTGAGATGTGATTGACACGCGTGTTTATGAAGAGCAGAGGTCGTAAGTGCTTTTAGGCAGAGCCCGCAGGCGGCAGCCGAGGAGCGGCTGTGAGAGGGAGAGACTTAAAGGTGGTCTGACAGCTGCTCCGAACGAGCGTGTTTTTGTTTTAGTTATAAACACACAAGTCAATAATCGCAGTGGGCGGACTGGTTAAGTAATGTTACTAACATTGGTTTATCTGTCATGAGCTGCCATGCAGCTTGCTTCCACGTCGTTAGGCCCAGCTACAGATGAACACCCTTCAACGAGATAAAAACACGCTTTCAGTGGTAGTCTGCTGGCAAAACAAACACGGCCTTAGTCGTCGGAGCGCAGAGTGCACTAAATATCTGTTATTATGGTTTCACAAGTATCGCCCTCCCTGCCTGCCCGCGTCTTCGTAAATACAGATATTCAGGCCCGCTGAGGGGGAAAGTATCGCGCGCCAGCCTAAAGACAGGTGCAGCCCAGGCATTCGTCAACGACAAGTCCACACAGTCGTCGCTACAAATCACACAAATCTCCTATTTTTTTCCGGGTGCTAATACTAGGTTAGACCGTCTATCGCCGATAATTATCCACTCATCACAATAAAATTTACCTTAAAGTTGTTTCCGAATCATGTAGGTCCTGCTGCTTCTAGCTCCTAATTCGCTGCCCTCTGAAAGTAACTTGGATGTTCTCTGTGAATTACACATATTTTGCCATCTCATAAGGGGTTGACCTGTTAACACGGAATGTTTGGCGAATACTTAAAATTGCCGCTTCTGAACAAATGTACGGTTATGAGCTTAAGCGAAGCAGAAGAGGAAACAAACGTGCAAATATTAGCGTATAATGAGCAGCATCGTTAGTTCCAAGAAAGGTTAGCAGAGAGAAATTTTATTACGATAAATTACAGTCTATGTGCCTTCCTACTAGGCCGGCATGTTAGCTGCACCTGTGAATAAATTGTTAAAAATGGAGAAATAATTTTCTACATGTCTTATACAGGTCAACTCAAATGCGATGCAGTGATGATGGTGTTGACAGTAACGTTGTCGTCAGTGGTTCTGTTTCTTATATAACGAAGTGATGCACGTGGTGTCCCATCGAGGGCAGATAATCTGAACCAAAAGATATGAGTGTATACTGAGTAAATCCTACTAGTCAACGTCTATGTGAACTGTTTTAGATCGACAGGAAAAACGTACGCCTTGGGCGACACAGAGTAACATAATGAAGTGTAACGCCCCACACTATTCATTATTACAAAGCTAGGTAAAGTTTTTCTTCTCTCTCGTGGACAATTATAGTTAGACTCCACTCAACTGTCATCCTCCTCCTTTTGTATTCTGCGCTTCGCGTTTTCCATGATCTAACGTACGCATCCTTTCCGTAACAGGAATGCACTTTTTCCACGAAGTAGACTCAGTTTAGAGCATATGAAATAATTTCAAAAGAAAAGAGCTCAAGACAGATATGCAGAGGCGAATAGTATAGTTTATTGCAATGACCACTTATTTCACTGAAAGTGGTCTTTCGTATTCTTCATGAACGTTGATGATCACTTGTGTTTTGAGACATAATATAGTGATAACTAAGGGTTAAAAGTAAGTCTAAAAACCTCACAACACTAACGCCGCCATCGTTCTAACAACCAGATTATCTTTACCCATTAAATTTCTCTGACTCCAGTAATCGTAGTTAATTTAAAACAATTGACATACAGTTCACCTACGTGTCTATAGATGGAAGAGAATATTTTTACTTTCAGATTTGGCCAGAGACCAGCAACAGAAGTTCCTATTCGAATGCAGTTAATGCATTGTAATACACTGAATTCTGATATCCTAGAATGGTGCGGTGGTCGTCAGGGGGCCTCTGATAGGGGTCAGTTATATAAATAATTGAAGACACTGAAATATCTCGAAAATTACACACCGAATCAAAAATAAGTTGGAATTCCAATTTGTTTGTCTTGGAGGGGGCCACCCAATGATACCACATTCGACTCTTCCACCCTACCCCGTGCGTGAGTGGCGGGGAACAACATTGAAATCTTCTCGACTCTTCCACCCTACTCCGTGCGTGAGTGGCAGGGAACAACATTGAAATCTTCAAGGGGAACTCTCGTTTTTTATTGCCCATTACGATTCTACTGCAAAATCTATACACGTTTTGCTTGAAGCATTTTCTTGGTTTCGCCATAGATGGCGCTGTAATCGGAGGAATAGAAATGGGTACACAACTGTAATTTACGACATGCTACTCAACGGTCCCTGAATATCCAGTGGCACGTAGGACCCCAACTCCATGCTGCGACTGCAGACAGGGCAGTATTTTATAACTTCTAGTTGAAAACTCCATTCGCAACGTTGTACTCCTCCGACATATCGAACAGGGGACTACTCTACTGTGGCCGTAGCTCGAGGAGCACCCTACTCTATTTTCCCAGTTAGAGTAAGTGTTCAAACGTCGTACAGCCAATTTCAATATGCTTAGTGATTCGCTTTTCAAAAGGCCATACACAGTACAGAGGCACATCTGTGGGAATGTCTGCACCGGCGCATCTGATGTGGTCGACCATGGCCTGTTGGCACTTCATCTTTAAATATCCCCACAGAAAGGAATCTGCCGAATTCAAATCCGGCGACCTACAAGCCAATTAATAGGGCCACCTCTGTCGATCCAACGACCAGTGTAAACACGGTCGAATAAAAAATGGTTCTAAGCACTATGGGACTTAGACAGATGGCCTTTGTAATCTGGTCCCTTCAGCCCCCACAACCCACTATGGCACTTCACATCTGAGCCTCTGAGCACTATGTGACTTAACATCTGAGGTCATCAGTCCCCTAGAACTTATAACTACTTAAAACTAACTAACCTAAGGACATCACACACATCCATGCCCGAGGCAGGGTTCAAACCTGCGACCGTAGTAGCAGCGCGGTTCCAGACTGAAGTGCCTAGAACCGCTCGGCCACCGCGGACGGCCTTAACATCTGAGGTCATCAGTCCCCCAGACTTAGAACTACTGAAACCTAACTAACCTAAGGACATCACACACATCCATGCCCGGGGCAGGATTCAAACCTGCGACCGTATTAGCAGCGCGGTTTCAGACTGAAGCGCCTAGAACCGCTCGGCCACAATGGTCGGCTCACGGTCAAATACTACCCGTGCTTCAGTTGCGTAATGCACTGGGCAGCTATCATGCGGAAACCATATACGTTGTCGAACGTGCAGGGCAACATCCAGCAGTAGTACCGACAGCTATTGTTCCAAATAGGTTCAATATTTACGTCCACTCGACGAGCTGTCGATAAAAACGTACCAATGTGTTTGTTATCCTTGATGCCACACCTTACGTTAACCAACGAAGGACGTTGACCGTCAGCTTGCCGTAACCAGTGAGGACTGTCTACGCTCCAGTAATGCATAATGATGGTTAAAGCTAGCATGGTCCTGTGAATGTAAACATATCGGGAAATACAGGAAATATTACCTCAGCAAAGAACGGAGAGGGGTGGGGGGGAGGGTTGGTTTGCATTTGTTGACGTGGCCATTCACAGAACACTACCCGGTTGTGGAAATTGGTGCCATGAAGTTCTTGATGCAGTGAACGTTGTTTGTATGACACTGATGACGATTTAGCTTATTCGTGGGTTGTGGTGCACTGCCGTCAGTATAGCTATTTCATTAACTTCTCCTGTAACACGTGTGCTTCGTTTCCTTTTGTCGGTCTTTACACTGCCAGACAAAGGCGTTCACAACCTTGTAAAGGAACTAACGAGAGTGAGCTTTCTTTGGAAAACGCTCGACGTACAAGGAAATAGTAGCCTCAACATTTCTCCTACATTCTCCGTAAATCAGGATCATTTCAGTTTTTTCTTCTGTGGTTGCAACATTCATAGTTCACTTGCACGTCTGTTCTCCAAATAGTAGATACGTGTGCAGGCTACACACACTGTGCAAGTATTGTAATGTTCTACGTCTACACGATACGTGAGCCCCAGTCGCCGTGTACTGCATGTTATGATACGTCGTAGTTCGCTTCACGGCAACGGTGGCGTGTTAAGTAGCCCCTGTTCGACATGTCGGAAGAGTACAACCTTGTGAATGGAGTTTCTGACTAGAAGTTATGATACACTGGCGTCCTACTCTCACAGCATGGAGGTGGGGTCCCACAGCCATGGGATATTGAGGGGCCAATGAGCAGCCTGTCGAAATTACGATTACGTACCCATTTCCATTTCTCTGATTATAACGCCATCTGTGGCGAAACGAAGAAAATTCTTCAGAGAAAACGTGTGCAGATTTTGCCGTAGAATTGTAATCTGCAATAAAAAACAGGGGTCCCATTGAAGATTTCAACTTTACCCGCTCCACCCACGCGTGGGGTGGGGTGGCGGGTTGTGTGTGGTATCGTTGGATGTCCTTCTCCGAGACAAAAAAAAATATATATAATTATAACTTCTTTCGATCAAATGTGTAGTTTTCGAGATATTTCAATGTCTTCAGTTAAAATGAACACCGTGTATATTCGTTTCCCTGATTCTACCATACTGTTCGCCTCAAGTGCAGATGATTTTCAACACGAATGGAAGAACTTCATAGAGTAAGTTGAAAGCAGATTTGAAGATCAATTACCATAAGATTAAAATAATATATAGCCCATGTATTGAAAAGAAAGTAGTATGAATTAACAATGAAGTAATAGAACCAGTAGATGAATTTTTAGTCTTAGGACAGTTGAAGATAACTGTGAGGGAAAGGAATTAAGAGAAGAGAGCGAATCGCTTGGAATACTTTTGGAGTGCCATACAGGGTTTATAGAACCAAGTTTCCTGTGGGGACTTAAAAAGGAGAATTTACGATCAGTATATATTATCAGTTTGGAATTAACACAATGGAACTTGGACTTTTCACAATAACGCCTTTCAAAAACTGAAAGTACCTAAGAGAGCAATGGGGAGATGCGTGTCTATAATTACTGGGAGTGTTAGGAATACAAACAAATGCACTATCGATTTTTTTTATGACTGTTCAGTCGCTTAAGCTGTAATAACTTATGTACTTAGCGAATGGTTCAAGATATCGAAACGATTTTTTCGGGAAACAGTAGTACGCCGGTGAAAATATTTTTGTTGTTTGGCTGATCATCTTAACTACTGTATCAACTGAGAAATCGAAACAAGCGTGACGGTTTTAAATGTAAAGATATTCTTTACTAACGGCATTCGACAGCTGTTAAAAACTTGAGTTCAAACTTTTCTCAAATTTATCCTAGAAAAGTGCCAGGGTCGCCTATTGCGGTGTGAACACCGTCAAGTCGGGCATTCGCATCACATTGTGTTGTTATATTGTCTTTCGACTATTCACTTGCCTGCACTGCCGAAAACATATCCTGATCGATGGTATCAGACGCTCCAGGCACTTGTATCAATTATGATGACCCTAGTGCGAACGGACAGGATAAACGTCGATGTAAAAGGAAGAACTACAACTGACAGAGCAAAAAATCGGCAAGCGTGGCACGATACGTATTACGATATCAGATTCATCCCTTTCATCTGTCAGTCCATCTGACGTTAGAAGCACCTTAAGTCACACGTCGTATAGAATTTGATGGTTTTTTTTCTGCAACACGGCAGAGATGTTACTGCGTTTTTGAAAATTATGGGCTGTATTGATGGAGCAAGGTTTATTAACTACGCTAATGTAAATTTACACAGCATGCCTTATTGGGCAGCTTAAAATCCTGTCTTCGTCAAGTACAACAGTAACGACCGTGAATAGCAAACGTATCGTGGCCGTTAAAAGGAAATGCTTAGTCACATCTGAAGGAACCTTTTTATTGATGTTCTAGGAGAGATGCCACTGCAAATTGCAAATGCGACGTGTAAGTGGCTCCACCATGATAGCTATTCGGCTCAGTCTTCCCGTGTTGCCACGCAAATACTAAGTTGCTAATTTCTTGACCGATGGATAGGACAGGAAGCAGCGACAAAACTGACTGCAAAGATTATAATTAATTTAATGAGCTTTGTAACCTAATTCGGTGAGCTGAAAGGCGCTCTGCTCCAACAAAACAGCAGCTATGATCAAACTGTAGTTAAATAGTGTGCCACATCCCCAGCTTCTCTTAATTTTTTCTGTAAGCTGCAGTCTACCATGAAGCCCCAATCACGCCTCACGATACGTACCAAAGAATCACCACAATATGTACTGCCGTGTCATCCACCGATATCTCATCTTTTCAACTACCGACGTCTCCGGATCATCGATTTTTTATGTTCCTTGCAATGGTTGAGAAGAATTTGAGCACATGCTACATGTGAAGCCTAAAGCTGTGTTTGCTGAGATAAATATTTATTTTCTAGGTACTTGGTGGTCACCAATTCGTTGAGAGTAGGATGTTTAGGCTCTTGACTTGTGTATACCATTGAATTTCAGCTTCAGGTAGATTAGAAACGGTTATTTTTGGTGATTGGCAGCATGGGGAAATGGGGGGGGGGCGAGAGGGATCCTACATACCATCACCCAATAGCGGATGTACAGCTTATGCATATATCATTTGGTTGTGTGTATGACTGGATGCTGGCTGTTAACAGATTACTAAAATGCACAGGCTTTAAAGTAGTAACAGTGAAAAAACTGGAGCTCTTCATTGCTCGTGCGGGAGGTGGAAATTTCATTTAGGAACTGTGTAAACATAGTTGTCTCCTCTGATCCCGGTGTTTAATTAGTTATTCATCTACAGAATACGAGAAGGATTTGTCCAAATGAAATGTTTCAGACTAGATGCCAAATTGGCTTTGGTATCTGTCACTCTATATTATTGAGCAACTGATCAAAAAACGTTGTGACTGCGTACTAAATTCGTTACTGAGCCTCTGACAGCTTTATTAATAAGTAATGAAAGACAATTTGCAACTTTGGACGTTATGACGAATTTTGTTACGAGACAAATATACGTACTGAAGGTGCATTGAGAAAACCTGAAAGGAAAACTCGTGTAAGGTGGCTGTGAGTGAGCACCACATACTATTCTCATTGCTTAGTTTTGAGTAAACAATGCACAGAAACTACACTTACTTATTTCAAACTTTCAGTCACGTCTGTGAACCGAATACGTATCGTTGACAAAATGTATCATTTATGTGCGTGCATTTTTGATGGTTTAGCAGGATACACAGTGATAAAAGATAATTATAACAGAAAAATTAAAATTTATACATCAGATACATTATGACATCGAATGTGGTGTGTTTTGCGCCATTGTGTCACTTAAAAAGCTTCGAAATTCCACCCCACGTAATTAACGCTCTTATTTGGAACAATATTCAGATTTAAAAGTGACAATAATTACATAAATTGGAAGTTACAATTAAGTTAATTATGAGCTCTGAGCTCTTATAAATTATACACGACTTTCACTGCGTAAAATTTTTGTGTTATATGTTCTTTTTTTTTTTTAACTTGACAAAACTTTTCAGCCACCATGCATTCCCGTGTGGCATTCGAAATGTGGGACACTGTGAAGACTCATGCACTTCACCATGATAATTTCATTCTATGTTGTGAGAAGCTTCTTGTGCTTTCTGATTCTTAGTCTTCGTTTCTCCGCTCAGGGACTGGGTGTTGTTTTGTCCTTACTATTATAAGTCGCCGAAGTGGCGTCACCTCGAAAGACTTGCTCCAGGCGAACGGTCTACCCGACGGGAGGCCTGAGCCACACGGGATTTCCATTTTTCCACCCACCAAATACGTAAAAGAAAATGAAGAAGGGGACAGCGAATATTCGAGGCAAAAAGAGCAGAATGAGGCTGTGTTTGTTGTAGACGTATACAGCAGTAACTGTTACTCAAGTACCCAATGAAGCTTTTCTGGAACAAAATGTTGGAGGTCTGGGCCAAACATTCTTACGGAGTAAGTGCCTCTAGAACGCAAGCTCTTGCCTGTGGTTAAGTTGCTGCCAAGATAAAGTATCATGGAACACTCGGTCTCTCTTCCCTAGACACACGAAATTTTATGGGAACTCAACCACAGTAATTTAATAGAATTTTCGACTCAGTCTTCTTCATAGATGTAAGATACCGTTAATGTCTGATGTTATTTCTACTGATTTATTCCAGTGAAGTGATTATTTTATTCCGTTGAACAATACAGACCAATTTTTTCTAAAATTTGTAAGTTCCTCGTGAGTAGGTTACTAGGTAGCGCGAACTCAGGGGAATTCAGAATCCACTTCGCAGACTTAAATATTGTGTAGTAGTAGCAGCCAGTGACGTTTCTATCTATTGACCAGCCGTGTGTACTCTAATCGCTCGAACGTAGTTTAGCTTCTTAGATAACTGATTAATACTCACCAAGGAGTTTAATTTTCTATTGTTTTATCGAGGAATGAAAAGATAACTTTTTCTTGAGAATGTGATCCTCTGTAGGGAATAATGGCGATCAAGTTACCCCGTAATCCTTAGGCCAACTCGGGGTTCTGACACAGAGTGATGGTAGTTTTTCCAATATCGATTGACTGAATACTGATGTCACTTCGGATCGATAGAATAATCCCAGAAGCATACATGTCAAAACTATGCGTCCTACAGAGACTAGTTCCCTGCAAAGGTGTAGGAATATCATATATCACAAAACGTAACCAAAAGAATAAAAACTAGTTTCTACAAAATTTTCCATTGAAAAAATCACCAAATAATGAAGCGATCCGACAAAATGGCTCTGAGCAGTATGGGACTTAACTTCTGAGGTCATCAGTCCCCTAGAACTTAGAACTACTTAAACCTAACTAACCTAAGGACATCACACACATCCATGCCCTAGGCAGGATTCGAACCTGCGACCGTAGTGGTCGCGCGGTTCCAAACTGAAGCGCCTAGAACGGCTCGGGCACACAGGCCGGCAAGCGATCCGACATTTGTCCAGTAAAAATATGCTGTCAGCGCACATCATTGTATACATTATCAATATGCTGGCCCCTATGATCAGGGCTTGTCAAGTAAGAGTATTTAAAATCCAGAAATAAAAACAATCAAATAAATGTTAAGTTATGTTTCGAGGTGCAAGACGACTGACAGGAAACGGAAAGCGCGAAAAACAGGAAAACAAGGCAGGTGCGCGAGATCGAAATACGCTTGCTACGTAAGCGGCCAATGAGTGGCTGTGTATTGACGGTGGGGAGAGGGGCTGGGGGGTAAGATGGTTTAAATGGCTCTGAGCACTATGGGACTTAACTGCTGAGATCATCAGTCCCCTAGAACTCAGAACTACTTAAACCTAACTAAGGACATCACACACATCCATGCCCGAGGCAGGATTCGAACCTGCGACCGTAGCAGTCGCGCGGTTCCGGACTGAAGGGCCTAGAACCCCTCGGACACCACGGCCGGCAGGGAGTAAGGGAACAGTGAGATATAAAGGATGTTGAAGGATACTATTGTAAAGTGAAATGGGTTAACTTATATTAAAATCCTCATAAGACCACAAGTACATTTTGTTACGAACAGTAATAAATGAAATGAGAAAACACCCTGTGAAGTACGTACGCGACGATGAATGTACGTGGGTCATCTTACAGTGAAAAACATACAGTAAAAAGAGTGGGCAACGTACATGTCCTCAGAAAATACAAAACCGGAGAATCGAAAACGTATGCACAATTAATATACATACACTCCTGGAAATTGAAATAAGAACACCGTGAATTCATTGTCCCAGGAAGGGGAAACTTTATTGACACATTCCTGGGGTCAGATACATCACATGATCACACTGACAGAACCACAGGCACATAGACACAGGTAACAGAGCATGCACAATGTCGGCACTAGTACAGTGTATATCAACCTTTCGCAGCAATGCAGGCTGCTATTCTCCCATGGAGACGATCGTAGAGATGCTGGATGTAGTCCTGTGGAACGGCTTGCCATGCCATTTCCACCTGGCGCCTCAGTTGGACCAGCGTTCGTGCTGGACGTGCAGACCGCGTGAGACGACGCTTCATCCAGTCCCAAACATGCTCAATGGGGGACAGATCCGGAGATCTTGCTGGCCAGGGTAGTTGACTTACACCTTCTAGAGCACGTTGGGTGGCACGGGATACATGCGGACGTGCATTGTCCTGTTGGAACAGCAAGTTCCCTTGCCGGTCTAGGAATGGTAGAACGATGGGTTCGATGACGGTTTGGATGTACCGTGCACTATTCAGTGTCCCCTCGACGATCACCAGTGGTGTACGGCCAGTGTAGGAGATCGCTACCCGCACCATGATGCCGGGTGTTGGCCCTGTGTGCCTCGGTCGTATGCAGTCCTGATTGTGGCGCTCACCTGCACGGCGCCAAACACGCGACGTCTTTGTCGCTACAGTTCAGCTCCCTGTAATACATCGACCTCCAAGCATGGATCGAATGCGCAGCCACAGACGTAACTCATGCATATGTTACGTCTTTGCCGCCGATCAACATCACTGGCGCCTTGTTTATCTGTGGCCGCATGCGCAGTGGCGCGGTCCGCGAGTTTAAAAGGATGGAGCGAGCGCTGGAGCGTCAGTCGTACGGCTCTCTCTGAAGACGGCTGAAAGGTATACAGCCGAAATATTAGAAGAAGAAGCAGAATTTATGCGGCTGCATTCCCGAAACTTAATGGAGCAAAGAAACCATACTTTTTTTTTAAATTAAACATCTATTAACTTACTGAGAAGTGTTATGTTCGGAACTGGCATACTACTATTTCCATCACCTTACTATTGTCTTTAAATACTTTTTCCACTAACATCTTGATATTTGGGATGTTTGGCCTGAGATCAGTGGTCATCAAACGCGTTGTCTTAGTCAGATCGAGGTCACTAAGACTACTCCTAAGTTTAGATTTTGTTAATTTCAGTGGTGAAAAAATACTTGCACACATATATGTGGTCCCGTACATATTGCAGAATTGAGCAGGTGTGCGAAACAACTATGGGAGCTGTTCTCGAGCGAATTTCTTGTAAAAGATTTCAGTAGTTTCTGCAGTGCGAAACCTCTCCTCGAGCACGCGACTGCACTGAAAATCAGTGAGCTCCAACTGAATTTCAGGTGGCGCACTTTCAACGTCCGCTGCAAACGGAGATCCAAAAATATTAAAATAAAATTCAAATCGATGTAAGTCACTAAATCTGCTATCAAAATAATATAGCAAAACCAGTATCCCTGTAAGAAATTCATCATAATGTTCGTTCAATGTCTCCTTTTCAAGATGTATTTCATTTATAACTTGTGCAAAGAGTGCAAATGACATTTCTGAAAGTTCTTTACTACAACTGCCATTTTCTTTCAAAATCTAGAGTCGGATTCCAAAACATCGGTAGTTAGTTTATGTCTACGCTAGCAAAATGTACTCTAGACATTCAGATGCCTTGCAAGGTCAGTTAGACATGCAACATGTCATCCACCGCAGGCCATCAAACTCGTTTACTGGCGATACTTTCATGGCCATGAATAATGGTGTGTCTTAACGCAAACTGAAAAAAAAAATTATATACACAGCCATCCCACTTCACAAACATACCCCCCCCCCTCCCCCATGGCCATAATCACACCTCAACTCTGTCAGGAAGGATTTAAACAGCCGACGTCCCAAACCGTACGAAGTCAGTGTATTACTATTTTCCAAACAGTGTCTATGACGCCAGCAGATTAACGCGATATCAGTGTGTCTTTGGTATTTTCAGCTGGATAACTACTTTTTTCACCATGATTCTTATCAAAGCAACGACATCAGACTTCAGTCCAATCATTGCAGGAGCTCCCTCTGTTGCAGTCGATAAAAGCTTTTCCCAGCAATGGTCGCATCGGTCAGTAACGATTCTTAAGCGAGAAATTATGTCTTCGGTAGTGGTTGTATCATGTGTTTGCACTAAATTGACGACTTCCTCCATCACTTTGAAGTCAGCGTCATTACCTGTCACAAATAGAGCAAGCTGGGCAACGTCAGTTACATCGTGCTGTCAGCCAAACCCAAAGACAAAAAAAGAAAGAAACAAATCCTTAATCTTATCCTTCAGTTGCGTTTCTACGTCAGTTGCCATTTCTTTGATGGTTCTGCAAACTGTTATCCGTGAAGGACGAACTATTTTGAAAACAGGAAGGGTCGCTGAACATCAGATTGTTGTGGCAGGAACAAAACTCTGTTTAACCAACTCTACATCGCTGAAGGAACACACTGTTTTGCTGTCTTAAGGCTATGTGATAGTTCACTCTCAATGCATCATCACTGTGAATGCCATGGTTCTCTTCCTATAAATATGCTACAAGGAAGAGGTAAACTCCACGGCAAAATCACATAATGCTTTATAAATAATAGGAAAATTTTTAAGACATGACATAGATCTATATGAACTTTCATCTTTCTCTCTTTCTAGTTGTACATGCTCCCCTTTCCTCAGTGTCCAAAATGAAAATGACGCTTCACGTTGTTCTTCTTCCATGGCGATAGAACAGCAGTACAAAAGTGACACAGAGGGCTGGCTTGTGTTTCAATAAAAGGTAATCTTCTCCCCATTGTGGGCTGAAGTGTAGGGATTTGACCGATTTGCGCTTTGAGTAACTTAACTCATCTTTAGCCGTTTTCTTCTCTCTAATTATATCCTCCCACGAACGCCGAAGAGACTTCGACACCGACAGCACAAACGGTACGGAGTAAAGAAGCCCGTCTTGTCTCGCGCGAGTAGTTAACGAACGAGTGGTGTTAGCCGGCAGGTGGAGGGTGAAATGATGGCTGAAAGCGCCGGCGGGGAAGCAGTGCGGGCACTCACGGGAGCCGCACTCGCAATAGCCACATTTGCCCACCACTGTACTAGACAACTGAATCATGCGCTTTGCTTGCCCGCACGTGTTCATATGGACTGATTGCTTTCCAGGAATCATTTGGCATACTGGCCGGAACAGACAAAACATTTCACATTGGTTTCTATGTGTGAGTGGCTGTGTGTGTGCGTGTGTGTATGTGTGGGTGACACAATCTCCTCTTTCTCTCTCTCACGACTGGCAAACATCGGTGTTCAGAATAATGAGAAATGTGCAGTGAGATATATAGCTCTTAATATATCCGCTTCAGCTTCGCTACATTTTCAAACATTATGTTATGGAAAGTTCGTTTTTATTTTCTCTTAATACAGCAAACGCATCTTCTCTACATCTACAAAGGGTATCCTACATGTGGTGTCACCACCAGACACCACACTTGCTAGGTGGTAGCCTTTAAATCGGCCGCGGTCCGTTAGTATACGTCGGACCCGCATGTCGCCACTATCAGAGATTGCAGACCGAGCGCCGCCACACGGCAGGTCTAGAGAGACTTCCTAGCACTCACCCAGTTGTACAACCGACTTTGTTAGCGATGGTTCACTTACAAAATACGCTCTCATTTGCCGAGACGATAGTTAGCATAGCCTTCAGCTACGTCATTTGCTACGACCTAGCAAGGCGCCATGTTCAGTTACTATTGATATTGTAAATAATGTACAGGCAAGAGCTACGTTCAACATTAATGGATTAAAGTTAAGTATTCCACCAGCTACATCCTTTTTTTCTAGTCTAAATTCCTTGTCCTGTTCCAAACCTCACGCCAGCCTGCGTGAGCTAAAACACGTGCCTTTCGGCTTCCTCTAAAATTCGTGGGTTAGCTCTCCTGCCAATCCACAACACTACATTTTTATAGCACAGCCGGCCGGTGTGGCCGAGCGGTTCTAGGCTCTTCAGTCTGGAACCGCGCAACCGCTACGGTCGTAGGTTCGAATCCTGCCTCGGGCATGGAAGTGTGTGCTGTCCTTAGGTTAGTTAGGTTTAAGTAGTTCTAAGTTCTAGGGGACTGATGACCTCAGATATTAAGTCCCATAGTGCTCAGAGCCATCTAAACCATTTTTTTTTATAGTACAGTTTCAGCTCGACCGCATTTCCGCTATCGTAGAACAACAATATTCTACCCTATACATCTACAACTGCTCATCTACATTTCCGTAACACCGATTTATCTCTGCTGCATCTACAATTAATATGCTAAATTGCCATAACTCAGCTGTTGCATCTCGCTACATCTACAAAATGTAACTTACATTTTAAAAGAATAGTTACGTTATTACATTACAGTTATTGATAATTATACCTGTCATCTACAGTCGACTGCTGCACATAATTCAGTTCCAGATGGCCTACTGCCGTGTAGACAGTGAATTATCTGATCCATTTACTTTCGGTTGTGCAGCCGCATAATTTTATTTCTTCTTGGTATAATATTTCGGCCGTAAACATTTCGTCCATTTTCAGAGTGAACCGAATGAGTGAAGCCGCTGTAAGCTCCAGTACTTTTTCCGTTGTTCTAAACCACAAAAAACACAATCGCCAAGGACCAAATTCAAAGTGATTTTTCGCTCTCCACCAAAGACAGGAGTACTTTTGAGTTCTCTTAAAGATGACGTGATGCGCCTGAAATTTGATGAATCAATTATTACGCCGCGAAAACATCAAGATGCAGGGTGCATTACGTAGTTGCCTACGTGCCTTGTCTTCTCTTCTCGGAAATCGAAAATGACCCCAAGTGCTCAAATTATCCTCAAGTGTGAGCAGTTAATCGTCTTTTGACGACAGCGTCAATTTATTTATAGAGGAAACGAGGTTGCTTTGATGGAACCACATACTGAACAGTCGATTTGTCAGCATGATATTCACATTCAAGGTAGTCATCAATTATTTAATTCTATAGCTGAAGCTTGTTTCATATTTTTTTCCTACGCATTACGTGTTCCATTTCAGTTCCAAGAGCGCACATTCTTCCTGTCAGTCCAATGAATACTTTTATAATGTTACCTGATAATTCATCTTCCAGTAAAGCCACTTTCTTTCGATTGAGTTATGGGGTATTGTATGTGTTACTTTCGGGATTACCCGAGGTATCGAAACGCCTATGCACATAAATTTTAAGAACAGCGTAATTATTTGAGTAATTTACATGATATATTAAGATAGCCATGCCTGTGTAACCCATTTTAACCTCCTTTTTTTTTTTTTTTTTTTTTTTTTTTTTTTTTTTTTTTGCCGGACATTGCTTCCAACTAGGAGAATCTGAATCTAGAAGAACCTTCTTAGAAACGTAGAAAATACCCATTCCTACAGCCATGGGTCTTCATAACTCAGTACCAATTAGATTTACGTTAAATTTTGCACTATTATTTATATTCCATACCTCTCTCATTCTGCATAATTTTTCGAAGAACGCTGTTGTTCATAAGTTCGAAAAAGTCCTTTCTGAAACTACGTTTTTCGTCCCCACGTTTCGTAGCATTTATGTCTATATATAATGTACTTCGTTTCCACACCTTGTTCGCTGAGAGCAATTGTATAGCCACCGAACAAGATATGGAAAAAAATTACATGAACATATTATGTAAAATGTACGATAACTCGATGGCTTCTGCAGCACAAGAAAAGGACGCGAGGGAATATTCCATTGGAAGAGGAATAAAGCAGGTTGATATTACGGCCCCGAAACTGTTTATAGTAGTACCTGAGGTGGCTACGTCCAAAATGGTTTGGAAAGAAAGAGAAATCACAAAAATGGGAAAAGCTTCACTAACTTGAGAGTGGCAGACGATATAGTAGACCTGTCCAAAAATACAATTTCTATCCTCTATAAGGGATTTGCCAGATATTTCCGAAAAAGTGGGCCTAAAGATAAATATTTCCAAAACAAATACTAAGCATAAACAATGAGCAACTGGAAGACGAATCACATTGAGCAACTGTCTAAAAAATCTTAACGAATATGTTTGTCTGGTATTATTAACTGATATTCAAATAGACTTAAAACCTGAAATTTTTCGTCAAATCAAGCTGTATTGGGGGGCTTACGGAAAAAACCTAACCATTGTTAAATGTGATATGCCAACGACTTATAAAAAGATTATTTTGGAATAGTGTGTTCTTCCCGTAGTAACATATGGCTGTGACACTTGAATTTTAAACGAGTTTTTCAGAAGGAAACTATGTACTGCTCAGAGCGCCGGGGAAAGGTCACTACTAGGTCTTAGTAAGAAAGATCCTAAAAGAAGTGAAGACGTAAGATCACTAACAGGCGTTCAGGATTTTGTGGAAAGGGGAAAAGCCTTAAAATATAATGGACGGTACATATCGCACAAAAAACGACGAAAAATGCAGAAAAGCAATACTAGGGTGGAGACCCAGAGAAAGATGAAGACCACGAGGCAGACCACCCTATCACTAGGATGAAGAATTGAAGAAAAGTCGCAGGCCTCAGCTGGCAAAGGACAGCAGGAGATAGAGATTCATAGAAAAAGCCACTGTAATTATATTTCTAAGCTTAAGGTTAAAGAGGCTGCATATTGTAAAGACTGAGTAAGCTGAACAATTAATACAAATGTCAATATATGGTTCCATTCAAGGAGCTTTATGGAATGGCAATATATAAAGTGAATTGTGAATAGCAAGATCATTGTTCAGACACTGCTTTAAATCCGTATAGTGAATAACAAGTTTCTTTTTATTAGACAAAGTTGAAGTCAGCTTCTCTTGGACACCTTCGTGGTTGATGCTAGGTAGTGATAGCATATTCTCCGGTTATAATGCTACATCGAACTGAACTTCATCGACATTTTCTGGATGCTCAATACCTACTTCTATCATGTAGCCTATGTCAGAATATTTGGTACACGCATTACATCAAAACTTCGTGGTTTCTATAGGTAAACATGCAAAATCGGAGAGTGGCAGGTATTGCATCACCCGCCAAGTATACTAATAACTATGAGGTATACAGTATAAGTTTCATCAATTTTTGTTATTGTCTGACATGAATCGGTTGCTTGCGATAGCATGCCGCTGCGAGCAGTGATCGATACCGTCTCTGACATGGTGTTCAACAAATTGTAAATATTCTGTTTGTGAAATGTGCTGAAATTTTTATTAATGTTTTTCAGCATAGCATCCTATACGAAACCATATGTAGTGACATAATGCGCAGGATTCAGCTCCTACGTTTTGATGCAGAGTGTGCGGAAATCTCCAGACACGTCAGACAACAGCAAGACATCGGTTTCCAATTATAAGTGGAAGTAATCTCCCAACGTCCTGAAATCAAATAAACGCCCTACTTTACACGTACGCTCTTTGATATTCACAGTTCTTGACATTTGTTCTGTCGAAAAGGAAGCTTTTGAAAACTTCAGTTGCTGACGAAAGGCCATCCAACGACATAGATTCGTCCGTTACTTTTTCACGTGGATTTTCCTTAATGATCAAATGAACCTGCTTATTGTGAAGATAATACTTTCATGTTGTTTCAGTTCATCAGGATTTCGATATGATACAAAATTTTCTAGTGAGCTTGCCAGAAAATTTAACGACTCTATGAATCTACAGGGTGAGTCACAAACTATTGCCACCTAGAATAACTCCGAAAGTATGATAGGAGCTGAAAAGTTTGTGGGACAAACGTTGCATGGGACAACGGGGACCATAATAAGACTGGTTTTTTGTTGCTAGGTGGGGTCGCTTCAGAGATATGAAGGTCAACTTTGTTTTGTTTTTGTTTTTTAAATGGGATGCTATAGTTTGGTACTCCTTTTCTGATAGCGGTTATCGAGACGAATCCAGTGATGTGTAACAGTAAGGTCTTTTAATGTCAACGAAAGTCACAAAGGTGGCATGAACGTTCATTTACAGAAGGTGTTCGAAGTGATGACCATTGGTATCAATGCAGTGCTGCAATCTCCTTATCATGGATTCAGTGGTATTCCTTACCACATCTGCACTTATCGAAGCACATGCATTCTCTCTCGCATATCTTCAGGTGTAGCTGGAATGTCTTTATAAACAATGTCTTTTACGTATCGCCAGAAGAAAAAATCCAGAGGCATCTAGTCTGGAGAACGAGCCGGCCACGACACATCTCCTCCGCGTCCAATCCCACGATTTGGGAATTGTCTCTACAGCTAATTTCTAGCCATCAGCGAAAACTGTGCCGGACACCCATTGTGTTGATATCACATTCCGTTCCATGTTCCTAAAGGTATTACTTTTAATGACAGACCTAATGTTTCTTTCAGGAATGTGATGTACTACGTACCATTAAGATTTTCTTCCATGAAATAGGGGCCTATAATTCTGTCCTCCAGAATTCCACACCATACATTCACCGACCACGGTTTTTGATGTGCAACTTGTCGCAGCCAACATGGATTTTCAGTTGCCCAATAATGCATGTTATGCCAATTAACATTTCCATGGTTCGTGAATGTAGTCTCGTCAGTAAATAAAATCAAATTAATAAATGTGTCATCCCACTGAATCTGAAGTTGAGCCCATCAGCAGAATTCAATGCGACGCTTACAATCCGTCCCAGCTAAATCTGGTGGAGACTGATGTGGTAAGGATGATATTTATGGCGATGCAGAACATGAGCAACACTACTCTGGCTCATGCCAGATTCCCTTGCGATTTGACTCGAACTGTCACAAGGATCTCGAACCACAGTGGCAAGAGTACCAATTTCCGTTCCCTCGTTAGTAACTTTCCTTTGCCGGATATGTTTCCGATGCGTTAAAGATCCAATTGTTCTCAATTTATCATACACACGTTTAAATGTACGACGTCTACGACGAGTACGTTGAGGATATCCTTCAGCGTATAAGTCTCTAGCTGTCACTGAATCTAGTTGGCATTCTCCGTAAATCAAAAGCATATTTACTTGTTCTTCGAAGGAATACATCATTCACATTCGCTTGATTCGACGATACTAGGTTAGGTTAGGTTAGGTTAGTGTTGTTTAAAGTCCCGTCGACAACGAGGTCATTAGAGACGGAGCACAAGCTCGGGTTAGGGAAGGATGGGGAAGGAAATCGGCCGTGCCCTTTCAAAGGAACCATCCCGGCATTTGCCTGAAACGATTTAGGGAAACCACGGAAAACCTAAATCAGGATGGCTGGAGACGGGATTGAACCGTCGTCCTGCCGAGACGATACTACTCTTACCGTTGTATTGCGAAACCATCGAATGGTGTTTACATGTCAATGGCACGTTAGATGGATTCTCCGTATCCACCGAATATTTGCTTTTTGTACGGTATACGAGAGAGAATTCTCAGAGCATGTGCCGAAGCGATAAGGAATACCAGTCAGTCCATGATAAGAAGACTGCAGCACTGCACTGATACCAATGGTCACCACTTCGAACACCTTCTGTAAATGGACGTTCATGCCACCTTCATGACATTCGTCGCCCTTCAAAGACCTTACTGTTACACATCATTGAATTGGTCTCGATAGCCGCTATCAGAAAATAAGTACCAAACTAGAGCATCCCATTTAGAAAAACAAAGTTGATTTTCATATCTCTGAAGCGACCCCACCTAGCAAAAAAGAAACCAATGTCATATTGTGGCCCCCGTTGTCCCATGCAAATTGTCCCACAAACTTTTCAGCTACTATCATACAATACCAATAGCTAGTGACTCACCCTGTATTTTTAATATCGCCATTTTTCTGCATATGTTTCATTGCGATAGTTATAGTAACCAAAATGATTTATACTTTTCAATGTTTATCGCTCTCAAAGAAATAAGTCTTGGATTCATTTTCACTCTCATTATTACGCCTATTTTTTCCATTTATTTGTCTAGGTTAATGATAATAAAATGAGCATCGCAATTTGTGAAGTTGTGAAACGCTATTAGTACTGTAAGATTAGATGTGACATTTGCATTACAGCTGGCATGTGGAGCTCCTAGACATCTGCAGGTGAAATGACAGTAATCTGTGCGCTTTCCATCTGTTTCATTGAAGTGTTCGTTGCTGATATGGTAAATTTCTGCTGGTCGAAACGCTACATGCTCTCCAGGCAAATATTCAATCACTGAAACACTGCACTGAGAAACAGGAAATTCATCGGAACATTAGCTGAATGCATGGAGGAGAATATCACCTACAGAACTTGGTGATAATTTCGATAATTGTTTCTGAAGACGGAAATATTGGTTCGGTTTCATTCGAACAAAATTTACATCGGTTTCCTTCTAGTTGAGTTTTAAGTAGCATTTCCTTACTCGTGCATAAACCACACCTTTTGAAAGAGGATTTAATATTATTAATGCAGATCTTAAAAACATAAATCTACCTTTATAAAAATGTAATGCCTGCTAACGACTGTTGGAGATGGAGCAATTTTCAAGGCATTTGAATTTTACGGCGGTCAGAGTTGCAGTAATTTCCTTACTTGTCGCTACTAAGAACTTTCACACCCGAGATGAAACCTCAAAAGTGCGGAAAATTGCGACCAAAGTTTTTACGAGCGGTTCTTGTTTGCTTTGTTTCATTAGGCAGGTCAGTGGTTGCCTTTTCTTTCCATCTCGCTCATTCTCTCCTACTGCTTTGTGAAGCAATCAAAAGGCGGGTCACTTGCACAAAACTTGAGTACGTCCCTTCCCATTCTCCAGCTAGAACTGTGTATATGAATGATAACTTCAAAATGACCATCTTAGGTCTCGAGGCAGAAAACCGAACACCTGTAGTATGGTACAAGTTATTCTGTTTCGACGATTGGTTACGGGGCGGGCTCTTAAGAACTGACCTCCCATAAGCAGCACGTAGAAGTGAGTCTGTGAATAGAACTAAATGACTAAGGTTCTGTTTAAGCGACTATTTTGTTTTCAATAACTATTTTTATATTTAAGCTTAATTAAAATGTAGCTTTTATAGGCGGTACAGTTTTCTTTTATTTTCAGGAAGATATCTTTAACTAACCATTAAAAATATAAAATACCCGAAGATGTAATGACAAATACAAGAAATTGATTAAATAAAATCACTTAGGAAAATCTGTACCTTAAAAGTAATGAAAAATCAGCGTTAGCCAAGGAAACGTTAAAATAATAATATTCGGAAAAATAATTGCGTACATACAGTGCCATTCTGGTTTACGTTTTCCAAAGTTCTCTGACCAATGCGAATACAGGTATGGTTCTTTTGAAAAAGAAACTGCCGACCTTCTTCTTTATCCACCACTTCCAGTCTAATGCGCCATCTATAATCAAATAATCGTCAACGTGCGGTACACCCACTCTTCCCTCCTTTCTAAAAATTCGTAGTTTTGTATGCTTCTATATTACGCCACATTTCTTTATTAATCTGCATATTTAAAAACCAAGTATGCATCAGTTGTGCTGTTCTAGATATCTCCTTTCAAAGCACCTAATGTTTTGTCGTCATTGTTTACCCTCGTTGTTATAATTATGTGACGAGTTGAGCACATTAAGATGAGAGTGTAGAACACGCAGCTTGAGTGTTTCTTGAATCCCATATTCTACGAAGTATGGATAAAGGAGTAAACTTCATGCTATCCCGCGAGCTACGAACACTGTCCGTTACGCACACCGAACGATAGTCCCACAAAGTGGTGTCTGGCTTCGGGTTAGCAACCATTACACGCCGACGAGTTTGCAGGAGAACGTGATCTCTACGTTCAGAGTTCAGACCTTCCCGGAGAGGTGGACAGGCAATTTCACAGAAGACGTTGTGAACTAAATGTTCTGTTAACACGATGAAGACCATCAACAACTCCCTACCAACAGTCCAACCAGGAATCCAACATAATAACTAAGTATACAGAGATTTCGTGATCATAGAAGCACTATGGAACTTTTTCTTATACTTTTCTTTCCATACTACTAAAGGTACAGCGGGTCTTGTGACTAATGACACAGTGGAAAATGGAAACGAGCGTTTGGCGTCATTGGCTCGGAGGCCCCTTACGGGGCAGGTCCGGCCACTTTGGTGCGGGTCTTATTACATTCGACACCTCATTGGGTGACCTGCGCGCCGGATGGGGATGAAGACAACACAACACCCAGTCATTGAGCGGAGAGAATCCCCGACCCAGCCGGGAATCGAACCCGGGCCCCTAAGAACGGTAGTCCGTCACGCTGACTATTCACCTATCGGGGCGGACATGACACTGTTAAGAGCTAGGGACTTAGCAGGCAAATACCAGACGGGCTAGTCGTGGGGCAAATGCAGGCCTGTTTGGATTATCTTTGTAGGGGATTTCCAGAGTACTAACATTTGCTTTACACCCGTCACAAACGTCCAGAAAGCCTTGGGGGTATAGCTGAGTGATATGACTCGATCTTTTTTTTTTTATTATTTTTTTTTAGTGTTAATACTCTTCATTCCCCATGCCTACAGGAAGAACGGGCTCTCTCACGGGGATAGGTACTATTGCACGTTAATTTTGGCCGATATCTCTGCTACATGAACATTATGAAAACCTAGTATATTTATAGATATATTTCTTATTGCGTTTACATAGTAAAGTCGAATAGGTGCTCCGCAAGTTCAGTGTCCCTATTTGCCAGTCCATGTGTGGATGAGATTGCATCGGGCAATACAGGTCACTTGACGCCAGAAGGTCTTTCCCCAGCAGTCTGCGTCTACAGCAGCCTCTAGCATTGCTGGAGGCCTCTGTTGGGTTCTGCCTCCCAGCGATAAGGCCTCTTCACACAGCGGTAATTTACATATCATCGCCTTCGTCGCTACCCGATGAGTACGCAATATCTCTACTCAATCATCATATTACGGAGCAAACTAACGCTGTGGTAAGACAACAGATTCGATAGGAAAGCGGTTCAAATTACCGTCTTCCCCAGAAGGTTTAGGTTTTCTGCGGATCTCGAGGATTGCAGTGAGTGTTCGATTTAAATTGACAAAGCCGATTTCTTTCCTCATCCTCGTCTTTTCTGAGCTTGTGCTTCGTCTCCAATGACGGAATTTTATCTCCTAGTACTCCTTCTTTTTCTAAATTTGTAGCTCTATAATGTAAGCGTAGACCACATATGGCTTGAAGTCAAAGAAATAGTATCGGCAGCAATTGAGAGATTTATACCAAATAAATTAACAAACGACGGGGCTGATCCTCCTTGGTACACAAAACGAATCAGAACACTGTTTCAGAAACATTGAAACAAACATGCCAAATCTAAGCAGACACAAAATCCCCAAGATTGGCGATCTTTTACAGAAGCTCAAAATTTACCTCGGAACCTCGAAACCTGGCAGAAAATCCAAAGAGATTCTGGTAGTATGTGAAGTATATTAGCGGCAAGAAACAATCAATGCCTTCTCTACGTGATAACAATGGAGATACTATCGAAGACAATGCTGCGAATTCAGAGTTACTGAACACAGCCTTCCGAAATGCCTTCACAAAGTAAGACGAAGTAAATATTCCTGAACTCGAATCAAGAACAGCTGCCAGCATGAGTAACGTAGAAGTAAATATCCTGGGAGTAGTGAAGCAACTTAAATCACTTAATAAAATCAAGTCTTCTGGTCCAGACTGTATACCCATCAGGTTCCTTTAAGAGTATGCTTATGAAATTAGCTCCATACTTAACAATCATATACAACCGTTCGCTTGACGAAAGATCTGTAGCCAAAGACTGAAAAGTTACACAGATCACACCAATATTCAAGAAAGGTAGTAGGAGTAATCCACCTAATTACAGGCCCGCATCTTTAATGTCGATATGCAGCAGGATTCTGGAACATATTTGTGTTCGAACATTATGAATTACCTCGAAGAAAATGGTCTATTGAGACACAGTCGACATGGGTTTAGAAAACATAGTTCTTGTGAAACACAACTAGTGTTGAGTGCTATTGACAAGGGATTTCAGTTCGATTCCGTATTTCTGGATTTCCGGAAGGCTTTTGACACTGTACCACACAAGCGGCTTGTTGTGAAATTGCGTGCTTATGGAATATGGTCTGAGTTATGTGACTGGATTTGTGATTTCCTATCAGAGACGACACAGTTCGTATTAACTGACGGAAAGTCATCGAGTAAATCAGAAGTGATTTCTGGTGTTCCCCAAAGTAGTGTTGTAGGCCCTTTGCTGCTCCGTATCTATTTAAACCATTTGGTAGGCAATCTGAGCAGCCGTCTCTGGTTGTTTTCAGATGACGCTGTCGGTTATCGACTGATTCAGTCATTAGAAGATCAAATACGAGTAAAGTGCAAAACGAATTCGAAAAGATATCAGAATGGTGCGAAAACTGGCAGTTGACCCTAAATAACGAAATGTGTGAGGTCATCCCTATGAGTGCTAAAAGGAATTCGTTACACTTTATTTCCATGATAAATTAGTCAAATCTAAAGGCCGTAAATTCAACTAAATACCTATGAACTACAATTACGAACGACTTAAATTGGAAGGAACACATAGAGGAGGAGGAGCAGGAGATTAGTGTTTAACGTCCCGTCGACAACGAGGTTATTAGAGACGGATCGCAAGCTCGGGTGAGGGAAGGATGGGGAAGGAAATCGGCCGTGCCCTTTCAAAGGAACCATCCCGGCATTTGCCTGAAGCGATTTAGGGAAAACACGGAAAACCTAAATCAGGATCGCCGGAGACGGGATTGAACCGTCGTCCTCCCGAATGCGAGTCCAGTGTGCTAACCGAACACATAGAAGATGGTGTGGGGAAGGCTAACCAAAGACTGCGTTTTACTGGCAGGACACATAGGAATTGTAACAGTTCTACTAAGGAGACTGCCTACACTACGCTTGTCCGTCCTCTTTTGGAATACTGTTGCTCGGTGTGTGATTCTTACCACATAGGACTGACGGAGTACATCGAAAAAGTTCACAGAAGGGCAGCACGTTTTGTATTATCACGAAATATGGGAGAGAGTCTCACTGAAATGATACTGGATTTGGGCTGGAAATCATTAAAAGAAAGGCGTTTTTCGTTGCGACGGAATCTTCTCACGAAATTCCAGTTACCAACTTTCTCCTCAGAATGCGAAAATATTTTTTTGACACCTACCTACACAGGGACAAATGATCACCACGAAAAAATATGGGAAATTAGAACTTGTACGGAAAGATATAGGTGTTCGTTCTTTCCCCGCGCTATACGAGATTGGAATAATAGAGAATTGTGAAGGTAGTTCGACGAACCCTCTGCCAGGCACTTAAATGTGATTTGCAGAGTATCCATGTGGCTGTAGATGTAGATATACCTCAGCACTGCACACTCGCCCATTGCAATAAAGCTAAACGGTGGGGTAATTCCACAATTTGGCGAAAGTGATTTGTGAAAACCTCAGGAGATACTACTAGCCCACTGCATCAGCTATTGGGCCATCTTCTTCAGTAAAGTCTACAAAACTGTTCCACCTGACATACTATTCATACTGATGCGCCAAAGAAACTCGTATAGGGATGCGTATTCAAATACAAAGATATTTGAACAGGTACAATACGGCGCTGCCTATATAAGACAACAAGTGTCTGGAGCTGTTCTTAGACCGGTTACTGCTGCTACAATGGCAGATTATCAAGATTTAAGTGAGTTTGAACGTAGTGTTATGGTCGGCATACGAGCGACGGGACTCAGCATCTCCGAGGTAGCGGTGAAGTGGGGATTTTCCCATACAACCATTTCAGGAGTGTACCGTGAACATCAGGAATCCGGTAAAACATCAAATCACCAATATAGCTGCAGCCGGAAAAAGATGATGCAAGAACTGGACCATTGACGACGGGAGAGATGCAGAGTTCAGTGCTGGGCCATCAACAAGTGTCAGAAAGCGAGCCACTCAACGAAAAATCATCGATACGGGCTTTCAGAACCGAAGGCCCACTCATGTACCCATGATGACTGCACGACACAAAGCTTTGCGCCTCGCTAGGGCCCATCAACATCGACATTGGACTGTTGATGACTGGAAACATGTTGCCTGGTCGGACGAGTCTCGTTTCAAATTGTCTCAAGCTGATGAACGTGTACGGGTACGGAGACAACCTCATGAATCCATGGACCTTTCATGTCAGCAGGGTACTGTTAAAGCTGGTGGAGGCTCTGTAATGGCGTGGGACGTGTGCAGCTGGAGTGATATGGCACCCCTGGTAAGTCTAGATATGACTCTGACGGGTGACACGTACTTAAGCATCCTGTCTGATCACCTGCATCCATTCATGTCCATTGTGCATTCCGACGGACTTGGGCAATTCCAGCAGGACAATGCGACACCTGACACGTCAAAATGGCTCCAGGAACACTCTTCTTAGTTTAAACACTTCCGCTGGCCACCAAATTGTCCAGAGATGAACATTATTGAGCATATCTGGGATACCTTGTAATGTGCTGTTCAGATGAGATCTCCACCCCCTCGTACTCTTACGGATTTGTGGAGAACCCTGCAGGATCCATGTTGTCAGTTACCACCAGCAGTACATCAGACATTAGATGAGTCCATGCCAGGTCCTGTTGCGGCACTTCTCTATGCTCGGTGGGCCCTAGACGATATTAGGCAGGTGTACCAGTGTCTTTGGCTCTTCGGTGTTGCCTTGGCCTACTCGATTACCAATGTGTCTTCAATAGAACTCATATTGAACATCATCCCCCCATGAATCACGGACCATGGCGTTGGTGGGGAGGCTTGCGTACCTCAACGATACAGATAGCCGTACCGTAGGTGCAACCACAACGGAGGGGTATCTAATGAGAGGCCAGACAAACGTGTGGTTCCTGCAGAGGGGCAGCAGTCTTCAGTAGTTGCAGGGGCAACAGTCTGGATGATTGGCTGATCTGGCCTTGTAACACTAACCAAAATAGCCGTGCTGTTCCGATACTGCGAACGGCTTAAAGCAAGGGGAAACTACAGCCGTAATTTTTCCTGAGGGCATGCAGCTTTACTGTATGATTAAATGATGATGGCGTCCTATTGGGTAAAATATTCCGGAGGTAAAATAGTCCCCCATTCGGATCTCCGGGCGGGGACTACTCAGGAGCACGTTGTTATCAGTAGAAAGAAAACTGGCATTCTACGGTTTGGAGCGTGGAAGGTCACATCCCTTAATCGGGCAGGTAGGTTAGAAAATTTAAAAGGGGAAATGAATAGGTTAAAGTTAGATATAGTGGGAATTAGTAAAGTTCGGTGTGCCGGCCGTGGTGGCCAAGCGGTTAAAGGCGCTACAGTCTGGAACCGCGTGACCGCTACGGTCGCAGGTTCGAATCCTGCCTCGGGCATGGATGTGTGTGATGTACTTAGGTTAGTTAGGTTTAAGTAGTTCTAAGTTCTAGTGGACTGATGACCTTACAAGTTAAGTCCCATAGTGCTCAGAGCCATTTGAACCATTTTTAAAGTTCGGTGGCAGGAGGAACAAGACTTTTGGTCAGGTGAATACAGGGTTATAAATACAAAATCAAATAGGGGTAATGCAGGAGTAGATTTAATAATGAATAAAAAAATTAGGAGTACGGGTAAGCTACTACAAACAGCATAGTGAACGCTTTATTGTGGCCAAGATAGACACGAAGCCCACGCCTACTACAGTAGTACAAGTTTATATGCGAACTAGCTCTGCAGATGACGAACAAATTGATGAAATGTATGATGAGATAAAAGAAATTATTCAGGTAGTGAAGGGAGACGAAAATTTAATAGTCATGGGGGACTGGAATTCGTCAGTAGGAAAAGGGAGAGAAGGAAACATAGTAGGTGAATATGGATTGGGGGGAAGAAATGAAAGAGGAAGCCGCCTTGTAGAATTTTGCACAGAGCATAACTTAATCATAGCTAACACTTGGTTTAAGAATCATGAAAGAAGGTTGTATACATAGAATAACCCTGGATATACTAAAAGGTATCAGATAGATTATATAATGGAAAGACCGAGATTTAGGAACCAGGTTTTAAATTGTAAGACATTTCCAGGGGCAGATGTGGACTCTGACCACAATGTATTGGTTATGAACTGTAGATTAAAACTGAAGAAATTGCAAAAAGGTGGGAATTTAAGGAGATGAGACCTGGATAAACTGAAAGAACCAGAGGTTCTACAGAGTTTCAGGGACAGTATAAGGGAACAATTGACAGGAATGGGGGAAAGAAATACAGTAAAAGAACAATGGGTAGCTTTGAAGGTTGAAATAGAGAAGGCAGCAGAGGATCAAATAGGTAAAAAGACGAGGGCCAGTAGAAACCCTTGGGTAACAGAAGAAATATTAAATTTAGTTGATGAAATGAGAAAATATAAAAATGCAATAAATGAAGCAGGCAAAAAGGAATACAAACGTCTCAAAAATGATATAGACAGGAAGTGAAAAATGGCTAAGCAGGGATGGCTAGAGGACAAATGTAAGGATGTAGAGGCTTATCTCACTAGGGGTAAGATAGATACTGCCTACAGGAAAATTAAAGAGACCTTTGGAGAAAAGAGAACCACTTGCATGAATATCAAGAGCTTTGATGGAAACCCAGTTCTAAGCAAAGAAGGGAAAGCAGAAACGTGGAAGGGGTATATAGATGGTCTATACTAGGGTGATGTACTTGAGGACAATATTATGGAAATGGAAGGGGATGTAGATGAAGATGAAATGGGAGATATGATACTGCGTGAAGAGTTTGACAGAGCACTGAAAGACCTGAGTCGAAACAAGGCTCCCGGAGTAGACAACATTCCATTAGAACTACTGAAAGGCCTTGGGAGAGCCAGTCCTGACAAAACTCTACCATCTGGTGAGCAAGATGTATGAGACAGGCGAAATTCCCTCAGACTTCAAGAAGAATATAATAATTCAAATCCCAAAGAAAGCAGGTGTTGACAGATGTGAAAATTACCGAACTATTAGTTTAATAAGTCACAGCTGCAAAATACAAACGTGAATTCTTTACAGACGAATGGAAAAACTGGTAGAAGCGGACCTCGGGGAAGATCAGTTTGGATTCCGTAGAAATGTTGGAACACATGAGGTAATACTTAATCTACGACTTATCTTAAAAGAAAGATTAAGGAGAGGCAAACCTACGTTTCTAGCATTTGTAGACTTAAAGAAAGCTTTTGACAATGTTGACAGGAATACTCTCTTTCAAATTCTGAAGGTGGCAGGGGTAAAATACAGGGAGCGAAAGGCTATTTACAATTTGTACAGAAACCAGATGGCAGTTATAAGAGTCGAGGGGAATGAAAGAGAAGCAGTGGTTGGGAAGGGAGTGAGACAGGGTTGTAGCCTCTCCCCGATGTTATTCAATCTGTATATTGAGCAAGCAATAAAGGAAACAAAAGGAAAGTTCGGAGTAGGTATTAAAATCCATGGAGAAGAAATAAAAACTTTGAGGTTCGCCGATGACATTGTAATTCTGTCAGAGACAGCAAAGGACTTGGAAGAGCAGTTGAACGGAATGGACAGTGTTTTGAAATGATGGTATAAGATGAACACCAACAAAAGCAAAACGAGGATAATGGAATGTAGTCGAATTAAGTCGGGTGATGCTGAGAGAATTAGATTAGGAAATGAGACACTTAAAGTATTTTTGCTATTAGGGGAGCAAAATAACTGATGATGGTCGAAGTAGAGAGGATATAAAATGTAGACTGGCAATGGCAAGGAAAGCGTTTCTGAAGAAGAAAAAATTGTTACCATCGAGTGTAGATTTAAGTGTCAGGAAGTCATTTCTGAAATTATTTGTATGGAGTGTAGCCATGTATGGAAGTGAAACGTGGACGATAAATAGTTTAGACAAGAATAGAAAAGAAGCTTTCGAAATGTGGTGCTATAGAAGAATGCTGAAGATTTGATGGGTAGATCACATAACTAATGATGAGGTATTGAACAGAATTGGGGAGAAGAGGAGTTTGTGGCACAACTTGACTAGAAGAAGAGATCGGTTGATAGGACATGTTCTGAGACATCGAGGGATCACCAATTTAGTATTGGAGGGCAGGGTGGAGGGTAAAAATTGTAGAGGGAGACCGAGAGATGAATACACTAAGCAGATTCAGAAGGATGTAGGCTGCAGTAGGTACTGGGAGATGAAGAAGCTTGCACAGGATAGAGTAGCATGGAGAGCTGCATCAAACCAGTCTCAGGACTGAAGACCACAACAACAACATGAAACATCATCGGACTACAACTCCAGCGTCATCTACAGTCATCACTAATCGTCCGTGTATTGTCTGTCCAAGTGCAACAGATATGGAACTCCATTGCAAACTGACGTCCAACACCTGCATGACACAATGGATTCATGTTTGCATACTAGGATTCAACATTCTGGTGGTTACACTGGTAATTAATATACCAGCATTTCACATTTGCAATCTCTTAACTCGCTCTTACATTAGCCTGTGATATTGCAATATTAATCACTTACGAATCTTACCTAGACAAATATATGCCCAAAATTTAATTACTCTAAATTATTTTTTTTTTTTTGTTTTCCCATTTTTTCGTCAATGTATGTGAAGTGTAACCTTACATAGTAGCGAAATCTAGATGACAAGCAGTAAAGACAACAAGAGTGCATAAACTCTGTAAGTAAGATATTACAGAAGAACGGTAAGATGTGTTTATCAGATAAATAATGAGCAGATTGCGAATCAGCGAGCTTTGTTACCGATGCTCGAGTAAAGGGGGCGATAGGTTTATAGGACACATGTATTTAAATTGAGGAGTGTATGGGGTACATTGTTAAGTATATGAAAATGGAAAAATTTTCTTTTGTTTCTTCTAACATGCTTTTTATAACTTATAGTAAAAGTTGTTGTATACATGGTTACCATACTGTTTTAGGTCATACATGCATGGTATACTTCAAATTACGTTCATAATTTTGGAAAAGTGTCCCAGAGCCGAAATGTTGTATTCAAGTCCTTTGCCTAGTCATCAGATCGAACCATAAGTGATGTTCCATTTTCATCGGTGTTCCTGGAACATGTCTAAATACTGAAGTTGAATTCCACTTCATTCCTCTCTCTGAAGTGTCAAGAGAGTGTGTATGCAACATATGTGGCTACAGTGAGTAACTGTATAATATTGTGTTCACGTACAGTTTTGAGTTAATTCTGCATGGGATCTAAAGAAAATCATAGGAAAATTGTGGTTAGCAGCTGTGGTAGATATCCTACTCAACTAGGAAAATCATCGAAGGTGTCGCTGAAATTATAGTCTCCAGTACACAGAGACACTATAGAGCAATATGAGTCTGTATATCATCACCTATCCTTATACTTGTGACCAGAAAGTGAAGATGAAAATGATGTTTAAGTAATAATACTCGAATATCTGTTCATAAGCTATTTTGGTGTTCAGTACCAGGCACTTGGTAATGTCTTGGGGGCGGAAACCAGTCCTGAAAACAAATTCGTTTTAGTACAGCTGTTTCTGCCAGTTAATAAAGCCTGAGGTTGTTTCAGCTTATTCATGTCCCATCTCCTAAATCCCCTACAGCACCGAATAATGAAATGAGAACAAAAAAAAAAAAAAAAAACCGTTTCCATCGAACAAAATTTACGATCAGATAGTGATAATAAATTACGTATGACGACTAAATCACATCCACCCAATGAACGCCTAGATAAATATTTCTAGTATGCAAGGATTGCTTTGTGGAGAGCGAGCGCGCTACATGGTGCGCGATTCGCGGAAGCACGTAGCGCGCCCGCGCGAGATTTGCAACGGTCGGTCTCCACGACCGGGTGACCACGTGGCCTGCAGCTTGGGGCATTGTTTGGTTTTTCGCGCATTACGCGAAAACTATGTAACTTACGGTGAAGAGCGATGTGGTAGTGGATTGTGGTCAACAATATGCACCTTCTGAAAGATCGCTCTTTATTTCAAGTCACGAGACGCAAAAGTTATAGTAACCTCAAAATCGGTTAATATCACGAATACTGCAAGATTAATAAAATGAGTCAATACCAACTTACAGGGATGAGCGAGCACTCATTAAAAACGTTTCGTCATAGCGGATCGAGTGCCGTAGTCATATGTTAAGGTTCATAAATAATTAAGCCCGTAAAGAGCAATAAACAAAGTATGAGGGAAAATTGTTTATAAAGTTCAATAGAAAATTCATGAAGTAAAGAACGACACTATATAATCTTTTGGGTGGCATCACACGTATTTTAAACTAGTGAAGTTATACTATACATTTAACTTGCAGTAGTTTTCATTGGTTGCAAATTATTATTAACATTTATCGCCCACAATTAATTAATTATTATAGATATGAAGATTTTGAGCAGTGCAATGTGTAGATCGCTATGGATTACATGTAAAACCGGTGCTATATGCAGTTCTATGTTAAAAGTTTGCAGCATAGATGTCAACAAACAAATTTGCCGTAAGTGGCGAAATTTTGCAAAATCTAAAACTTGATTTCCGGCGATAAAATAATCCTAGAAATTAATGTAATATAGTAAATAAGATGTACTTTTTAGCGCAGTTCCGATGGTGTACTTATTTCTGTCGAGGGATGTACATATCAAAATTAGCAACCTTAACTGGTTAGACTGGTACCTGCATAACCAGAGGGTTGACATCCGAGCCTATATAAGCGAGCGGCCATCTTGGCCAGGGACACCTTATACCCCTCCGCCAGTGTGCCCCAAGGTTGCATCCTCTCCCCTCTTCTCTACCTTCTGTATACGGAGGACATGCCACCGCCTCCACCCCACGTCCACCTTCTCTAGTACGTCGATGACACTACCTTCCTTGCCCTCGCCCCACCTTGCAACGTTGCTCAAGGTCAATCCTTCCAAGACCCAGGCGATCATTGTAGGCAAAACCACCCCTTCCTTCCGTCTCCTCGACTTCTACACTCCTGTAAATTGAAATAAGAACACCGTGAATTCATTGTCCCAGGAAGGGGAAACTTTATTGACACATTCCTGGGGTCAGATACATCACATGATCACACTGACAGAACCACAGGCACATAGACACAGGCAACAGAGTATGCACAATGTCGGCACTAGTACAGTGTATATCCACCTTTCGCAGCAATGCAGGCTGCTATTCTCCCATGGAGACGATCGTAGAGATGCTGGATGTAGTCCTGTGGAACGGCTTGCCATGCCATTTCCACCTGGCGCCTCAGCTGGACCAGCGTTCGTGCCGGACGTGCAGACCGCGTGAGACGACGCTTCATCCAGTCCCAAACATGCTCAATGGGGGACAGATCCGGAGATCTTGCTGGCCAGGGTAGTTGACTTACACCTTCTAGAGCACGTTGGGTGGCACGGGATACATGTGGACGTGCATTGTCCTGTTGGAACAGCAAGTTCCCTTGCCGGTCTAGGAATGGTAGAACGATGGGTTCGATGACGGTTTGGATGTACCGTGCACTATTCAGTGTCCCCTCGACGATCACCAGTGGTGTACGGCCAGTGTAGGAGATCGCTCCCCACACCATGATGCCGGGTGTTGGCCCTGTGTGCCTCGTTCGTATGCAGTCCTGATTGTGGCGCTCACCTGCACGGCGCCAAACACGCATACGACCATCATTGGCACCAAGGCAGAAGCGACTCTCATCGCTGAAGACGACACGTCTCCATTCGTCCCTCCATTCACGCCTGTCGCGACACCACTGGAGGCGGGCTTCACGGTGTTGGGGCGTGAGCGGAAGACGGCCTAACGGTGTGCGGGACCGTAGCCCAGCTTCATGGAGATGGTTGCGAATGGTCCTCGCCGATACCCCAGGAGCAACAGTGTCCCTAATTTGCTGGGAAGTGGCGGTGCGGTCCCCTACGGCACTGCGTAGGATCCTACGGTCTTGGCGTGCATCCGTGCGTCGCTGCGGTCCGGTCCCAGGTCGACGGGCACGTGCACCTTCCGCCGATCACTGGCGACAACATCGATGTACTGTGGAGACCTCACGCCCCACGTGTTGAGCAATTCGGCGGTACGTCCACCCGGCCTCCCGCATGCCCACTATACGCCCTCGCTCAAAGTCCGTCAACTGCACATACGGTTCACGTCCACGCTGTCGCGGCATGCTACCAGTGTTAAAGACTGCGATGGAGCTCCGTATGCCACGGCAAACTGGCTGACACTGACGGCGGCGGTGCACAAATGCTGCGCAGCTAGCGCCATTCGACGGCCAACACCGCGGTTCCTGGTGTGTCCGCTGTGCCGTGCGTGTGATCATTGCTTGTACAGCCCTCTCGCAGTGTCCGGAGCAAGTATGGTGGGTCTGACACACTGGTGTCAATGTGTTCTTTTTTCCATTTCCAGGAGTGTATATCACCATTTATGGCCGTCCTATCACCCTCACCCCCACCCTCAAGCACCTTGGCGTCACCCTTGACTGTCGCCTCTCCTGGGCCCCCCATCCAAGCCACGGCACACTCCCGCCTCCATATCCTCAAGCTCCTTTCTGGCTGCACATGGGGTCTGGACCCCTCCACCATTCTCCACACCTATAAATCCCTCATCCGCCCTATCCTCTGCTATGCCCACCCTGTATGGATCTCCGCCCCTCCAACCATTTACAAATCCCTTCAAACCCTAGAATGCCATGTGCTCTGCCTCGCCTATCACATCCATCTCCCCTCCCCCACACGGATCCTATATGACCTTATTCCATTCCCGCACCTCCTCCTTTTCCACCAACAGATATGGATCCTCTACACCTCCCGTAAACTTCATTGCCCTCACCCACCTGTCTCTCCCATCCTTTTTCACCCTCCCGTCCACTGCCGCCCCTGTATTCCCACGTCCCACCTGCTGTCTATCTTTCCACTCTCCATACCCTCGCCCAAGGTGGCTTCCACCAACTCCCCCTCCCTGATGTTGCCCTCATCCCCTCCATCTACCCCTCCTACCAACTTTGATCTTCCCCTTCCACACCCTGTGTTTTTTCCTTAGGGCATCCTCTCTCCCTTCTCTCTCTCCTCCCTTCCTCCACCCCTCCTCCCCCGGGCTTCCCCTACCCCCATACCTTCTTTTCTCCCCCTCCCATCTCCTCTGCCACTGCCATCGACACTCTCCCCTCTCCCTCCTCCCTCACCTTTTCCCCTTTTGGCAGGTCCCCGGACTCGTACACGTAAAGTGAACATTCGCACGCCGGCAATGGTCACCAGTGTTTTGTGTGTGCCATCGTGGTAGTGATTCAGTGTTTCATCATTTGTGCTCCTTCGTTCACGTGAGCCGTTTCTGTCGTCTGTTAGTGCCCGAGTGCTGAACGTTTTTCTTTGGACGCTGCACTTGTGAACGACTTCATGTATTTTTAAATTTGTGTGTCTACTGTTGCCTATCCACCGTGTTGTTTCGTTTTGCGATGTCTCCACTTGTAATACATGTATTATCTGTGGCCGAAGAGCGGCGCAGTATTGCCGCTGCCGGCCTACCTTTGTATAAGGTGTTAAAATAACAATAAGCATATATTTGGTGAACTGGTAGTGCTACGGTTATTTGTGTGAGTGCGATTTACGAGGTATACATCGTCGTAAGTGAACATGTGGCGAACTGTGATTCCGCACCAAAACTGTTAGAACAAAGAGGACAGTGGGACTTGTGGTTCCGTTCGAAATGATTGAATAACTTTCAATTATAGCAGCCTACATTACTGCTATTGGGGGCTCAGAGTCAAATTATTATTAGAGTTAAACTGTAAACCGTCTCACCAGTGATAATTTCATTGTGTAAAAGAAAAGGACAACGCCAATAAATAGTTATTGAACTGTCGTGAAAAACTGATTTTAATATAATAATCGCCTAATTCTTGTTCCCTAGCATAAACTGTGTGGTGTCACCGCTAGACACCACACTTGCTAGGTGGTAGCTTTAAATCGGCCGCGGTCCATTAGTACATGTCGGACCCGCGTGTCGCCACTGTGTGATCGTAGACCGAGCGCCACCACACGGCAGGTCTAGAGAGACGTACGAGCACTCGCCCCAGTTGTACGACGACTTTGCTAGCGACTACACTGACGAAGCCTTTCTCTCATTTGCCGAGAGACAGTTAGAATAGCCTTCAGCTAAGTCCATGGCTACGACCTAGCAAGGCGCCATTAGTTACTTCATGAATCTAAAGAGTCTCACTTGTATCATCAAGAATGCTGTATACCAAAGGACGATATAAAAGTTAAGTGTTCTAGTAGCTACGTTCTTTTCTTTATCACATTCATCACGTATCCTGTTCCAGACTTCGCGCCAGTCGGCGTGTGTGTACGTGTGCCCTTTCGGCTACCCGTCTCTGTGGACTGGCTGCCTTGTCAGTCCACTACAAACTGAACTTACCTCTGAGTGAATAATTAACTCAAAACTATAACAAATGCCCGGGTATGGAAGAGTACTAATGCACCAAGTGTGGAAATCATCCCCTGAGACTCACGTGAGAGCCAAAATTTGCAATAACATTTCTTTAACCAACATTTCTAAATGCACAGTCGTGTGAAAACGCATCAACCGCACTTCTCCTTTATTTACCGGCCCGTCGCACCCTTCACACACACACACACACACACACACACACACACACACACACACACACACAAACACACACACACACACAAGCCTTGAAGCAGGATTAAATTCAGTAAAAAACAGTGGAAACTTGTGCAGATTGTATTATAACTAACTGCGAAAACTGAGGCAAGTGAAAATATACGATATTTGAAGCAAAAAGTTTCATTAAACATGAGTTTGAAAATGTGCCATGTACTAAATAATTAAAATTAAGTAGGCTTGACCCGCCGCTGACCATAGTACAAAATATTATCGCATTTAGTACCGATGTATTTGAGGCGCAAACTTTTCGATTAATTCAATTTAGCTATAGTGGAGGTATGAAAATTCCAAGACAATGGACCCCTGGTCCTGGAACTCTTATGCCTCCACTACTCATAGCTTATACAATACTGCATCAGCATGTTACATGTTACATTTTACTGTACATCCGCATATGAAAAACGAGATATTCCACTTGTCATCCTCACATTCGGCTGATCAAAGCACTTGTCTCTGCAGTGGCTTACGAATTTATTCACGCACCCCTGGACCATCTTTCAAATTTTAATAAGACTGCACAGTTCGCTGCTCCACTTCTTCAACCGCATTGATGCGTCATATGTCGTCTTACAACATTAGCAAAATGTGTTGGTGTTCCATCATATATCCACCATATTCCGAAACCATGGGACATAGGCGAAATTTGAGCCCAGTAAGATGGACAAATAGAAAAGTTTAGACGTAAAATACATTTATGATAATTGGCAATACTTTATTTAATTCACTGGATGGTCGGTAGCACGCATTCGCTATTATATCGCATACAGATCGTTTGTACATCCATGTTTACTGGAACGGTTTTGCTTATACTACCGTATACATTCACTCACCTCAGTCTTAGCTATTAATTGTGATCTATCACGTACACGAGAAATTCCCACGTTTTTTTTTACTTAAAAAGCCCGAAATTCAGAACTCCGTCTTTCGAAACTGTTTCATCTCTAGAGACAGTTATACTCGTCCTCATCTGAACCAAAGCAGAAACACCGTAAAACACAAACTGGGCTATGAATTCGTGATAAGAAATCGGTTAAAATCGCTCTACAGAAGAATGGTAAATAGACTTGATGGCATTCCTGTACGATTCTAAGTACATAGTGTGTAATACATTGCTTCTCATAGAACAGCAGTTCTTCATACGCCGCTCGAACAACGAAGCATTCCATGTGATTCGAAAAAGGTGTAGTCAGACGCTTTCCTTTCCTTTATTTTTTTAAGGAGTGTTATGGCAAATGGACATAACTACAGCTTAGTATTGCTGACATCGATCTGTAGACAACAATAGGATAATCACTGTGGTCAGAGACTGAAAATCTTCAATACAGAAATCGACATAGATACCAAAACCAAAAATCTTCTGAAAAGCAGTTCTACTTGTTTGTCGCTGAGACTGAGAGACCACAGTTCTGATTCTGACACCGAGCTGCTTCTCTTCCTAGCAAACAGAACACAACCCTTTTTCCCAATGAGGATAAACCGTCAGATGTAAACGTAACATGTTGCGAAGATGAAAATGAAATATCAACACGTTTAACGTGTTGAAGTCTCAATCAAATCAAAGCAAAGAATAAATTTATATAGCTGCCTTATAAAAGCTATCTTACCTGAAGTTCTTCGTCTCTTGCTCATGGCAGCATAGGGCATAAAAGCTACTGCGGTTATTTCAGCCATATGAAGTTAAAAGGTGACGGAACAAGTAAGTAAGAGAGTAGCAGTAAATCAATGGAATGATTAGAGAAGCGAACAAAATTTTAACTTTTTTCTCTAACTGCTAAGAAAAAAGCTAATCTTTATGTCTCGGGTGTACTGATAACGAAAATGCTAACGAAAATGTAAGACTATCTCTCGTTTTGATGTTGTCATAAGTTTAAGTTATTACCTATGTAAGCTTATGCATGTATTTACCTTGGCAATATCCCTCAGAGGAAGGTCATTGAAGGCGCAACCGTTTTACCTGACGTGTGTAGTTTTCTGCTGGTGATTCCCTGCTTAGTGTCTACCAGAGCATTTGGCTAACATTGATGAACGCCACTTCCCCGGTGTCTCAGTCCCGTGTCCGAAATTTGCTGGTAGAAACATCCTCCGTGCTCTTGGATTACAACACCACAGCTGTCAGGAAAGAAGTCCATGTGGGAATCTAGGAAAACAGGCCTCAGGGGCCGAGCGGTTCTAGGCGCTTCAGTCTGGAACTGCGCGACTGCTACAGTCGTAGTTTCGAATTCTGCCTCGGGCATGGATGTGTGTGATGTCCTTAGGTTAGTGATGTTTAAGTAGTTCTAAGTTCTTGGGGACTGATGACCTCAGATGTTAAGTCCCACAGTGCTCTCAGAGCCATTTGAATCTAGGAAATGTAACGTAAACTACACGACGCACCTCTGTCTACTGTAGCAGTGCAGAAGATTTGCCACAAGATTCTTACAGTTTTCTGTCTTATTTCCTAGAAAGTGTATTGACGCTAGAACAAATGCATTTCAAACTAACTTGTGATCACCTGTCAGATTGGTGTAGAACTGCTCATCTTTGTGCAGTCTGTGTATCTGTGGACCTACGAAAATCCCCTTTTTTATTTTCGCCTCACTAAGACACGAAAATTTCTTGTGCAAATAGAGAAATGCTTGCCTAGTTTTGTCCATTACCTTAACCAAGTTTTGCATTAGGTCCAACTTTACATGAAAAGCAGGGAGAATTATGTTCTTGGATTCGATAACTGCTTCGTCTATGACACTGCGACATCCTGGTTCAGGTAACTAACGCTAAAGGCAGTCTTTCTTTTTATAATGAAATGCTTTGGCGTGGCTATTCCAGAAGCACAGGAAGGAACAGAATTTGGTGTACCCGTATTGCATCCCAAGTAATACGTCTATGACTTTCAGATCCATAGATATCTGCCATTTAGACTAGTCATAATTCAATGGCTATAACAATTATTTCATTTTATCATATGTAACTTTCATGTAAGATGCGTGCCCAATTTGAATCTATGCGGTTACGGAACGCAGTCACATTTACCGTCTTATCAAGACATTCCACAATTGTAGTCTTGACGGCAACAGTTCGCCTTTATCATTCGGCAATTCCAGAGCTCTCACTAGCTCGTTAAGATCAAAGGGTTCAAATGGCTCTGAGTACTATGGGACTTAACATCTGAGGTCATCAGTCCCCTAGAACTTAGAACTACTTAAACCTAACTAACCTAAGGACATCACACACATCCATACCCGAGGCAGGGGACTGATGACCATAGATGTTAAGTCCCATAGTGCTCAGAGCCATAGAGCCCGAGGCAGGATTCGAACCTTTGACCGTAGCGGTCGCGCGGCTCCAGACTGTGCTTCTTCAAGAATCTGTAAGAGCGGGTTCGGATAGCAGGTCTACATCTACATCTACATTTATACTCCGCAAGTCACCCAACGGTGTGTGCCGGGGGGCATTTTACGTGCCACTGTCATTACCTCCCTTTCCTGTTCCAGTTGCGTATGGTTCGCGGGAAGAACGACTGTCTGAAAGCCTCCGTGCGCGCTCGAATCTCTCTAATTTTACATTCGTGATCTCCTCGGGAGGTATAAGTAGGGGGAAGCAATATATTCGATACCTCATTCAGAAACGCACCCTCTCGAAACCTGGACAGCAAGCTACACCGCGATGCAGAGCGCCTCTCTTGCTGAGTCTGCCACTTGAGTTTGCTAAACATCTCCGTAACACTATCACGCTTACCAAAAGAGTCCGCTGCTGTCGCGTTGTCGTCCTGGAGAGGGGTCGGTCAGCGTGCGACTGGCGGACGTCTTCTCACAGCCATCCCTTCTCTCTCGTTCCCGACTGGCTTGCCAGTGCCTGACTTTACACCGTAACATAAAGTTTATCGAGTTGGTAATAGTCACACTATCGGCGTGACTGGGGTCATTGCATTTGTGATTTTGCTTCCTGTATAAATCAGTAATTAGAAATATTATTAACCGAATAATTAAGTACTCCTTCTTTGTAAGAACTGCATGACAGTCGCTGAGAACTCTCCACACGTGTATGATAAGCTGTGGCAACGTCTCAGGTTTACGACTTTAATGGTACCCAAAAGGTGTGTTTTTATGTCGCACATATGGTACATCAGACTTTAATTTTTCTATGGCTCAGAGAATAAGCTTAACTCTCTGCGCCTGATTGTAGGAAATACATCACATCAGGTAATTTCTGTGCGTCACTTGTTTTCCTGTGTGCATGTTACCAGTAGGTAACAGTATCTACTTGCAGAAAGCTGTTCATGACAATGTCAGAATATCTTCGGAAAATACAGATAATTTCTCTTTTTTTCACTAACTTTGAAAAGAAATGTGTTTAGAGTATGCTGTAATATGCCTGTATACCCTGCAGTATCAGTTAAGTGTGTTTTTGCATCATCACCACAACACAGCCACAGAGGGATTGGACAAAAATGTGGGAACACTGTGAGAAATGCATTTTTGAACATAACTGCAGATGATAGCCAAGTCCGCAGGTTGCGCTCTTGTATTCGACCACGAAAGGCACGTGTGCAATATCCCCAATACATTCTAAGTGTCAGTCGTGGTTACAGCAGTGTTCTATGTAGTTGTGAGTGCATTATATCGGATTGTTGGTGCTCGTATGGTGGGTGCATCCGTAACCAGGATAGCTGAAGTGTTTAGTGTTTAAAGAGGCACCGTATCGAAGATTTATCCCGTATACAGGGAAAGTGGAAAAATATCTTCCGCCAAGTCACAACTCGGACGAAAGTGTGTTTTGCGTTGTCGTGACAGACAGCCATCGAATAGGATTGTCACGAAAAATAAGTGGACGACAGCTGCAGTAATCACTGCAGAACTGAATGTCGCACTCGCGAACCCTCTCAGCAACAAAACAACACGAAAAGATCTCCACAAGAGGGAATAGCAGGACGAGCTGGAGTTCCAGAGCCACTTATCGGTGTTGCAAATGCCCGTAAGGCGCGGTTCACCCTGAGTGATGAGATATGGGATACGATTCGTTGTAAGAAAGATTGCGCGACGCGAAGCTTTTCGGGTGCAACGCTCGCGTTCCCACTCGCGCGGGACAACATGCGATACGATACGCGATGCGACCTGCACTACCACAAACGAACAAGACAGCAGGAATCACATCTCTGTCTCAGTTGCAATGATGAGCTCTTCCGAAGAGGACGTTTTGTTGTATCCGGACAATGCTGTCAATATGAAACATAGGTCGGCTGTGGTTCTTAGAGAACTCGCTCAACATGAGTACAAATTCCATGAACTCTACAAATTGTGTTCAGGCAGTTTCCACTTTTTGGAGTAACTAGTATGAGCTACTCTGACAAAGCAGGGAAAAATTTTCGACTAGCTGTTTCTCCTGCTGAGAAGCAACTCATTACAGTAAGGTACGTTCTTTAAAGTGTGTGAATTACGTTAATATTTCTACCATGAAAAGTTTATTTTTAATAAGACGACATAGTGAGTTACTTTATTCAGAGAAGTACTGATATAAATAATGGTTGTGTACTAAAGCAAACTGCGTCGTGAGTTTCTTCTTTTTCTTATAGTGACGAGGTTCTTTCCTTACAACAAAAGAGTAAAAAATGAATACCATCAAATAATTCACGGTATCCGGTGCACGTACAGTAAGCGCCTTTATGAGTTGTATTCTGCTGGATTGTATCATGTAAGTTTATCGTGATTTTTGTAGGGTTAGCGGTAGCGTTCTCCCTTCCCACGCCCGGGTTCCCGGGTTCGATTCCCGGCGGGGTCAGGGATTTTCTCTGCCTCGTGATGGCTGGGTGTTGTGTGCTGTCCTTAGGTTAGTTAGGTTTAAGTAGTTCTAAGTTCTAGGGGACTTATGACCACAGCAGTTGAGTCCCATAGTGCTCAGAGCCATTTGAACCATTTGTAGGGTTAATTTTCATAGATCTAGAAAAAGCGTATGACACTTTGGAGACCACTACATATGGCAAACATAAACCCATCCTTGACTAAAATAATACAACAGATGTATAAAGATAACATTTGCCAAGTGAAAGTTGGTAAGAAACTTTCACAGAAATTTAGGACAAGCAAAGGCCTTTTACAGAGCTGTCCCATGTCACCATCATTATTTAAAACCTATATAGATATTAGCCTTAGAACACGGTCTCGTAAATGTAATAGTATGGGATTAGAAATAAGAGATGGAGTTTACCTACATCATTTATTGTTTACTCATGATCAGGTAGTCGTAGCACAAGATGGGGAGGATGTTAACTATATGTGCAATCAACTAGCAGTAGCATACAAAACATGGGGTTTGAAGATTAATTACCAAAAAACAGAATACTTGACTGATTATTCTGATGAGCTATACATTGAAGGAAAGAAAATAATAAAAAAAAACACTTTCTGTTATTTGGGATCCATTTTAGAAATCGAGGGAAAATCAGAGTCAGAAATCAATAAAAGAATTAGTACCGGACAGAAGGTCACGGGAATGCTTAAATCAGTCTTATGGAGCAGGAATGTAATGAGCAGAACTAAAAAATTAATATACAAATCCATGGTTCTGTATGGAACGGAGACCTGGACGATTAACCTGAAGCGCATAAAGAATTTACAAGCTCTAGAGATGGACTTCTGGAGAAGATCGGCAAGAATCTCCAGGAAAGAGAAGATAATGAACACCAAAATAATAAGGAGAATGGAAATAAAAGAAAGCATATATGACGTAATGGATAGGAAGAAATTACTGTGGTACGGGCATGTACGACGAATGGAGAAAGCCAGAATACCAGAATTGATACTGGAGTGGGAACCGGAGGGGAGAAGAAGAAGACGACGACCAATGACCACCTGGCTCCAAAAAGTACACCACACAATGAGGAGAATTGGCGGAGAGGAAGAGGACACACAAGATCGAAACACCTGGAGGAATATTTTTTAAAATGTAGTTTAAGAATGTTTATTCTTTGTATTGTAATTTCCGAGTAAATTATTACGTTGGATATAAGCCTCTGCAATGGGGAAAAGCTCAAAATAAAAAAAAAATTATTTTTACACTGTCATGACATCCCATGATTAAACTAGAATTGTAGCCTCATCCGTTCGTCGAAGCAGCTATAGACAACTTGTATTCGATGCTCTGTGTTTAAATGTACTGAAACTGGGGCTTGTTCTGTTTGTATCCCTGCAATTAATATTTGCAGAACCTTAAACTGGGGCTCTTCCATCTCAGTTTCAAATGAAGTAATTTTTAGAATACGCGTAACATTTTGCAATCATCGACCAAAGCCATGGGTTTGTTATCTGAATAAGAATCTGCTAAAACGAACATAATGAGTTCAAAGCAATGGTACAGAATACAAAAGAAATTCTTATCTGTTTCATTCAGATCCATTGCTATCTTACTTCACGCTAAGCTGGTCACATCTGTCCTCGCCTACGATTTCAGAGTGTAAGCCCACAGACAAGATCTTTTCTCAACAAGCTGCACGACAGATATAATCTCCGAACAGTCCTCTCGTGTGAACGACATGCTGACTATACGAAGCACAGGAAGAAATGCACAGGTCAATACGTCTCTCTAGCTCGATAGCACACGTGTGAGTGAATGTTTGGGGCTTGTGTCCCAACAACACGAGACGGCTGCGCACAACGCGGCTGCGGTCACTACGTGGGGCGTCGCGCGTCGCGCGTCGTAGCACGTCGCGGTCAAACGTCAAAATGTATCACGCATTTACTCGAGACTGAAAAGAGGGGTCGCTTTCCTTCAAGCGTTAAAACCAATTTACACTACCGGCAATTAAAAATGCTACACCACGAAGATGACATGCTACCGACGCCAAATTTAACCGACAGGAAGACGATGCTGTGATATGAAAATGATTAGTTTTTCAGAGCATTCACACAAAGTTGGCGCCGGTGGCGACACCTACAACGTGCTGACATGAGGAAAGTTTCCAACCGATTTCTCATACACAAACAGCAGTTGACCGGCGTTGCCTGGTGAAACGTTGTTGGTTCAAATGGCTCTGAGCACTATGGGACTCAACTGCTGAGGTCATTAGTCCCCTAGAACTTAGAACTAGTTAAACCTAACTAACCTAAGGACATCACAAACATCCATGCCCGAGGCAGGATTCGAACCTGCGACCGTAGCGGTCTTGCGGTTTCAGACTGCAGCGCCTTTAACCGCACGGCCACTTCGGCCGGCGAAACGTTGTTGAGATGCCTCGCGTAAGGGGGAGAAATGCGTACCATCACGTTTCCGACTTTCATAAATGTCGGATTGTAGCGTATCGCGATTGCGGTTTATCGTATCGCAACATTGCTGCCCGCGTTGGTCGAGATCCAATGACTGTTAGCAGTATATGGAATCGGTAGGTTCAGAAGGGTAATAAGGAACGCCGTGCTGGATCCCAACGGCCTCGTATCACTAGCAGTCGAGATGAAAGGCATCTTCTCCGTATGGCTGTAACGGATAGTGCAGCTACGTCTCTATCCCTGAGTCAACAGATGGGGACTTTTGCAAGACAACAACCATCTGCACGAACAGTTCGACGACGTTTGCAACAGGATGGACTATCAGCTCGGAGACCATGGCTGGAGTTACCCTTGACGCTGCATTACAGACAGGAGCGCCTGCGATGGTGTACTCAACGACGAATCTGGGTGCACGAATGGCAAAACGTCATTTTTCGGATGAATGCAGGTTCTGTTTACAGCATCATGATGGTCGCATCCGTGTTTGGGGACATCGCGGTGAAAGCACATTGGAAGCGTGTATTCTTCATCGCCATACTGGCGTATCACCCGGCGTTATGTTATGGGGTGCCATTGGTTACACGTCTCGGTCATCTCTTGTTCGCACTGAGGACACTTTGAACAGTGGACGTTACATTTAAGATGTGTTACGACCCGTGGTTCTACCCGTCATTCGATCCGTGCGAAACCCTACATTTCAGCAGGATAATGCACGACCGCATGTTGCAGGTCCTGTACGGGCCTTTCTGGATACATAAAATGTTCGACTGCTGCCCTGGCCAGCACATTCTCCAGATCTCTCACCAACTGAAATAGTCTGGTCAATGGTGGCCAAGCAACTGGCCCGTCACATACGCCAGTCACTACTCTTGATGAACTGTGGTATCGTGTTGAAGCTGCACGGACAGCTGTACCTGTACACACCATCCAAGCTCTGTTTGACTCAATACCCAGGCGTATCAAGGCCGTTATTACGGCCAGAGGTGGTTATTCTGGGTTCTGATTTCTCAGGATCTATGCACCTAAATTGTTTGAAAATGTAGTCACGTGTCACTTCTAGTATAATATACTTGTCCAGTGAATACCCGTTTATCATCTGTATTTCTTCTTGGTGTATGCAGCAATTTTAAGGGCAAGTAGTGTAGATATGTTAGCTATATTCCTTACGTAGATATATGCCATCAGATGCACCAAACGTAAAGTGCCCAGCAACTATATTTTTCAAAGGAAAATTTTCAAAACCCGCGTGGTACTGAAGTATCACAACAGCAACGCACAGTAACGAAAAGTAAACCAGTTCATCTTTCACGCTGTGATGTGTGGATATAAGATGCGTAAGTACAATTTTTCAACGAACAGTTTCCTCAAAATCGAATGAGGAGGACTGCGTAGTGGAGAGCACGCGCGAATCCCAAAACGGTGAGTTTAATTTTTTTATGCGAAAAGTAAAGAGTTCTCTAAGAAACAGTCTATAGAGATAGATGTCGCTTTGCTTCATACACAAAAAAAACTGTTTTGAGGAAAATCGGATGACTTGGAGTTTCACTCCCCGTATATCGTTCGGTACGAGTTGCGTGGAGCTACCAATACTCCGTGTTGTGCCGATCGATAGTCAGAGATATATAGCGCTATCGTCCCAGTTAGGTTACTTCCATTATGTTTCTATGTACCGCGTCAGTCTGAACAGTGCCTAACAGGAAAACGTGCTGTCGAAGCCATAAAACCTGGACCGTGGAACGATGGAAGAAAGTCATTTTTTCGAATGAGTCTTGTTTCACTTTGTTTACAACTTCTGGCCGAGTTTACGACCACAGAGTGAAACACAGTGAACAACACCAGAAAATTGCAGCAAAAAGCAGGAAGCTCAGCAGAGGTTTAACGGTTGATGCAGAAACTGACAGCTGTCGCTCGCAGTAAATAAAAAGATTGTGAGGTACTCCGCATAAATAGGCGAAAAAACTTGTTACTGTTCAATTTCACAATTGATTATGAAACAATAGTAACAGTAGCAACCGTAAAACGTCTAAGACGACGTTTCCTGAACGACAAAAAAATGGCTCTGAGCACTATGGGAATTAACGCCTGAGGTCATCAGTCCCCTAGAACTTAGAACTACTTAGACCTAACTAACCTAAGGACATCACACACATCCATGCCCGAGGCAGGATTCGAACCTACGAGCGTAGCAGTCGAGCGGTTCCGGTCTGAAGCGCCTAGAACCGCTCGGCCACCGCGGTCGGCCCTGAACGACATATGGTGAGTTATGGATGTAAAACAAGTTGTACGGAAAACAGATGCTAGACTGATTGGAAGAATACTACGTGAATGTAATTCACGTACGATAAAGGTAGCTTAAAGAAAAATTTAAAAAATAAAAAAAACTTTTTGAATCCATTCACGAGTATTGCTGGTCAGTTTGGGACCGTTTCCTTGTAGGCTTCATGGAGAAGATAAGACGAAATTTAAATAACAGCTGCACGTTTTGTCACGGGTTCGAGTAGTAAGTGCGAGATGTTACGGCGATGATCATAAGACTTCAGAGGCAGAAGTTACAAGTGACGCGTTGAGCAACACCGAGATGACGTCGATTAAAATTCCGAGATAGTACTTTGGCTCAAATGGCTCTGAGCACGATGCGACTTAACTTCTGAGGTCATCAGCCGCCTATAACTTATAACTAATTAAACGTAACTAACCTAAGGACATCACACACATCCATGCCCGAGGCAGGATTCGAACCTGCGACCGTAGCGGTCGCTCGGTTCCAGACTGTAGCGCCTACAAGCACACGACCACTCCGGCCGGCGAGATAGTACTTTCTACACAAAGTACTCTTCTCTGCACACCGTAAGCTTGCTTGCTCTCCATACGTGACGGTGTAGAAGGACAATAAACAGAGCCAACAGATATATGTAAAAGATAGGTCAGATGTAAGTAAGTACTTAATCTATACACTTATTTACATTTAACGTAAGTTTGTAACTACCGTACCGCTATTCTGAAACGCTAGACATTTAAATTAAACTGCTGGAGACCATTTACTTACTATAAGAAAATAAGAGTAATAATCATATGCTTTGTTGATTTCCAAAGATGTGTTAAATATAGTGTGAAACGTGTTTGATGAGGAACGATTGTAAACTTTAGCTGTGAAGGACAAATAATAGTAACATTGCACGTTAGGTTTGAAACTAGGGAATGGATTAGAAAAGGCCTCCTGTAGAAATTATCCTTTGCTAGTGTTGATCCACTGATCTCAGAGCATCCAGCTGAATATCAGGATGGTAGGGGATTTTGTACATTGATAACTTCAGCAACTTACAAATCGTTGTCCTGTACCGCACTTCATGTGTCCATGTTGGAGTAAACGCATCGAGTACTTAGAGCGTAATGCGAAGTTCGGTCTGCAGTGATGTCATTACAGATGGTAATCCATTCGAGTTTCGAGAATGTATAAAAAAAATTTCAGAATCTTAGAACTGTACAGAGTTTTTGATGAAATTTCATGAATCAACTTAAACCTGACATTCAGAGAAAGAAATAAGGTAATTTAATTTCACTGTCGTTCTACATAAGTTTTCGACGTGTAATTCAGTGTAAAATATTGTACTGTGTTTCTTTTCAATGTGTGCACTGCGTGTGAGTTGGTGTGTGTCAGAGAGAATGCGACTGGTATGTAATTATATCGAATAAAGTCTCAATATTTCTTATATCTTTGTCTATCCAGCACAGACTTTTAGCAATTTTTTCCAGTTCGTTGCGTTTTGTAGCGTAGTATTAACAGTTTACCAATTTGTAATGCATAAGGATGAGTTACAAAGTCTGCAGTTACTCGAATGATAAAGCACAAGGCGAGGCATCGATAGACGCTCCTTTAATTACAAGAGAGAACTCTGTTTCGGCCATTATTAAAGCTCTGAGACTTAATTAATACGAAACTGATTAACGATTTCCACAGCTGCACGTAAACGAGGCTTTCATAAAACGAATTCCATGTAATAGTGTAACGACGCAAGTAGAACCTTACCTCAGACTATGCATACACAACATAATGAATTTATTATTATTATTATTAATATTATTACAAAAATAAGTACCTGGCGAAGCGGCACGGTGACTTGGCTGTGGACTCGTATTCAGGAGGAGCAGAGTTGATCAGGAGTGAGGCAAATGGTTAGTGCGGGTTCCATACATCAGGGGCAAGCATACATTAAGGGTAAAACCTGTTTTTACGCTAATTGATTTATGATCCGTGGGGATAATCCGTTCTTCTCCTCAAAGAACATCCAACCCGCACACTCCTCATCCACCATGCACTGCAAAATCCCCAGACCCTTCCCCTCGCTGACACAATCACATTATTGATACCAAATTAATTGACTAATTAATTAAACTGATAAATTAAGTAACCCCTTCCCCTCTGAAATATCACCCAGCCGCCCCCCCCTCCACACACTACCACTCCTACCTCCCCTCTCCCATCGGGAAACTGCCCAGATGTTGGTATGGAAGGACATATTCCTGCCGGCCTGAGTGACCGAGCGGTTCTAGACGCTTCAGTCTGGAACTGCGCGACCGCTACGGTCGCAGGTTTGAATCTTGTCTCGGGCATGGATGTGTGATGTCCTTAGGTTAGTTAGGTTTAAGTAGTTCTAAGTTCTAGGGGACTGATGACCTCAGATGTTAAGTCCTATAGTGCTCAGAGCCATTTGAACCATTTGACATATTCCTCAATTTTGGAAATTATGGATGTTATTCCGTTGGAAAACTTTTTCAAACTTGGCAGGAAAAATTCTTTGTGTGCTCACCTTGAGAAGCAAGAACTGACTGAGCTAGTACACTATGCCACCACCAGATGACATCCCTCCCAATACTCTTTGTCCCCTCACGCCCTCCATCCCCACCCATCTCAGAAAAATAGTGGCGAGAAAAATCGCTGAGCTGGTGGAATGGAAGGATCAGATGACAGGAAATTCAGTTACATTGAAGAGGACGTAATAATAATAATATATTGTTTATTTATAAAATTCAGTTTCCACGGTTTGGATCTCTCTTTTATTCGGCAGGAAAAGCTCATCATCCTTTACCGTTTTGAAAGATGCAGGTCTTGCAAAATACATAAAAAAAAGTAAATGAATCTGCAAGTAGGTCGCATTTTCCAATCACACAAGGAATACCGTCATGCAATCGACGTCAACGTAACTCACCATTAAACTGTTAAGATCGCGCTAAATATATCTGCTAGAGAAAGGTACTTTCGGATTGTATACACTTGCTTCTTTGTGAGCGCTATCGACAGACTATTGCACGATGCTGGGTTGAACACTGGGCAGTGCCTGCAGGAGTGCCGAGCCATCATAGGTAACAGCCTCCAGTCGCGTGCTGCTTAATTCACGAACAAAGTATTAGGTGCTGGCGTCCCTTGGATACCAGACCCAAATCTATCTTTGCTCTCAAACACACACCTCCCATACCAGATCAGTGGAAGCAGCTGTTCTATGTGATCGCTCTGCTGTACAGATACTGACTAAGTTTACAATACCACTGGCAGAGGACGCTGGTAGAAGCTAAGTCCCTCCTCTTCCTCCATAATCTAACCCGCCTCCCCTCCCCCCTGCCTCTGAGGTTACTTCCTGTTGAACAAAGCATCAGGTGACAGCAACATTTTAAAGCTGATTTCTGAGCAATTCCTATCGAAACACATGCTCTCAGCCCCTACCCCCCTCCCTATCTCCCTCTCTCTCTCTCTCTCTCTCTCTCTCTCCCTCTCTCTCTTTTCCCCTCCCTGTCTCTCTCGCAAGTGGCTACTTCCTAAGCCTGTTGCATGCCGGTGGAAACCCCTCTAATGTCCAGAATAAAGTAGTGGATACCTGGTAAATCCCCAGCCTTCCCCAAAATGCTGGGCTGTGGATGTATTGGAAATAGTCCATTTGCAATGCCCCCACTGTACCAAATTGGTTGACTAATTAATTAAAACGATACTCTCTGTGTGGAAGAGTTTTTCCTTTCTCCTTTACCAACCATACTCTTTCCCATTGTGGAATTCTTTCTTGCATCCTGTTAGTCGATACTGGCACAGATCGTTTGTCAGATAGCTGAAAGTTTCCAATTTCAGCTCAGGTGCATGAAATGTCTTTAAGTAATTTGCAGGTGACAGGGTCAGGGGTTTGACTGGTGTGTGTGCTCGCAATACCACTTTCAGAAACAATAAATTCATCAATAGCGAATTTGATGTTGCTGTTGGTTTCTAAAGCACTATATAATACCTAAGTTGATTATCTCAGCTACACCAGGTTGAAGAATTAGGAGGATAAGGATGAGGAGGAAGGATCTATCACATGGTAGGATGGTGACAACAACGAATACCACTCCCACCCTTCTGCTGCAAGACAGAGTCCACTGGACTTCGTTGAGAAGTGGTAAACACCACACTCTTAAACCACATTCCATTCTATAGTAGCAGTTGTCACGGTTAGTTGTCAGAGATTGCTGAAACACACACACATCCCGCGTGCTCATGTCACAATGTCCACATGCAGCACACCAGGCCAATTGTCACACTGGCAGGTTGCTGCTGTGGACGTTCATCTCAGCGATCGTGCCAGGCCTGCAACTGCACTCAACCTGCTGGAGAGGACCTCCCAACGGTGGAGGGTGTCCAGGATGAATGAGTGGTAGGAGTTAGGATATTATGTCCAGCACCAACACTTGTCAGTGATCGCTATTGAATCTTCTCTAATATCCATATAAGAATCGGAGAATAGTAGCAACAGACGCGGTCACAAATGTTACTCAACACATACTGAGTATTAGTTCGCTATTCACTTGCCCAGACGGCGACATGGTTGTATCCCACCTGACTGGTCCTGGAGGCTCATCAGCAGCTCGCACATTAAGCCAGAAACGTCCATTCGTTCCAGCTAACGGCTATCTTCAGCAAGCGCTCTGACACTAACAGCTGTCATTCTAGGAAACCAACTACATATTGACCAGTTTAATTACAAGCAAATACCACGATTTTAGCACCAATCTGGTGACATTCAGCAATGAGTGAAGTGACAGAAATACCTCCTCCAACCGTCTGTGCCTCTGCAAATATCAATTTCCCACGTAAATCTCTATCCTCCTTATGGCTGGACATAATTTTACTTGTAAAATATTTCATAACCCTTAAGGCTATTGGTACACTGAAATTGCAGTTTTCCATGTCCAATCCATACCTTACTTACGACTGGACATAGTTACAACCTTGTCATTTTCTTTTGGAACACTGACCACAGAAACACTACACTCCGACTGTATACCAGTTTCGACTATCGTTCATATGTGCGTTTAGCGTGCGAAAAATTATGGTATGTCCACACTCACACCCTCCCGCCACATCGTCGTTATCACGTATTTGTTGAGGAATAAAGGGTTTAATTATAATTAAAAAAACCACCTCGTCTTTTATTTTCTCGATTTCACCACTTCCACGAAATGTTTTCGTATTTTTGATACTTGTAAATGCTACCAACACAGTGGCGTCTTATATACTCGGACCGCCAAGTTGGAGTTTGCTTTAGTGCATTTGAGACTTATGCCATATTTACATGCATAACTATTGTAGATCTAACATCTATATCACACAAATTTCTCAACTAAGACAACATTGTTAGTTTGATATACTAGAGTACGCCCATTCAGCGTTAATATCCAAGGGCCAAGCATATGGATAGAGAGACGTTTGCATACCACAATGTTGCTGCAAAACTGTTCGAAATCGAGTCTTTGCACAGTTTAAGTTCCTCTTGCTAAAAAACGCACCTATTTAACACTTTGGAGGAGGAACACACCGAGACGGATCTGTTGCAGCTGGCAAAAATGAGTATGTTATGAAAAAGAAGGAGCCTGTTAGAGCGTCATACAAAGATTTTGTTTGTTGCATGTCTGAGAATATGATGACTTCGATCAGTATTGAAATTAAACAATGCGTAAAGTGTGCCTAGAGATCTCTGCCTCCCGCGACAGTGAACACAGGCTACATTTTTCGAGGCTATCCGCTTACCAGGTACTCCACAGCCCTGGTCGCTTTTGTTCGTTTGCTCGTGGCGGCGTCCTTTGCTGGATATTTCCCACCTCAAGAGGCAACTTGTAGTTGCAGCACCTGCACATCAAACCAGCAGACCAAGATGCCCCAGAATACTGCGCTCCTATTTGCTAATGCTGCGACCGGTGTTCCCGGAGTATTGTGTTCCTGTCGGATGATGCTGAATAACTGGAGGTATATGAAGCCCACCCCCTCCACTCCCAGCCTCAGTCTGCCGTCATCTGCCATTGTGTGGAGTCGATTGTCTTGTTCTCGCTTCTGCTTTAATCGTTAGTTCGGTTCGTCTCTGACCTAACATGAAGCGTTCAGCGGTATCAAGCGGCAGCAGCGCCAGTGCTGGCAAGCTGCGTAGACTGTTAGACAAGGATGGAGAATTACCTGGTAAGTACAGGTTCAAAACGGAAACTGAAACCTTCTTTTCACTAAGAGTTTCGTAATGCTGAATGCATGTCGTCTTACTGTATCAGCGTATGTCCACCGAATCGCTGTTGAAAGAAAGGCTCAGATGCATCAGCACCAGCAACAGCAACAGCCGTATCGTCGCGAGTATATATTTTCTTCTTCCTCTTCGTAGTATACATAATATCTTGTGACCAACGTGTCTGCGGATGTTTTAGATGATTTAGAGGAGCCAAAATCGATAAATATGGCTTTTTCACTAAGAATTTAGTAGTAGTAGTGTTGAGTACATGGTTTCTTATTGTTTCAGCATTTGTTCAGCGGATAATTGACGATCTGAACGCTGACAAGCAACAGCAGCAGCACAAGTATCGTCTTAACTAAATATATATTTTCTTCCTCTTCATACTACATGTAATTTCTTTTTACAAAATTTAATCATATACGTAATATGTCACGAATTCCTGGCCAATTTAGATGATTTCTAGGCTCAAAACTGATAACTGTGACTTTTTCACTAAGAATTTCATAGCAGTAGTATTGAATTTATTTCGTCTTATTGTTTCAGTATTTGTCCAGCCGCTAATTGATCAGCTGGATGCTGAGAAGCAGCAACAGCGTAGTAAGTACTATATACATTTTCTTCCTCGTATGTTGCTGTTAGACATATATATATATTTTTTTAAAAGTCATCGTATACGAAAGATGTTGCATACTCTTTGTTGTTGTAGATGATGCCCTGGCAGATGAAGAAGGAGAGGGAGGGGTATGTGCCGCAGAGAAGCAGGAGCCATCTAAGTGCAGATTCTAAAAAAAAAAAAAAAAAAAAAAAAAAGGTAGTTTTTCTGTGTATTTATTTTTTATTAGATCGGTATGTTGTAGGTGATGTCGATTAGATGGATGGGGGCTCCGCACCTCCAAGGGCGAAACGCCGGAGTGAATGAAGGAGATAGAGAAAGACCTTTTCGGCGTGAGGAGATGTTGGATGACCTTAGTAAGACGCCACGGGGTCTGGGTGAAATAGGTAATTTACATACATGCATTCATTCTACTTGAAAATGATATATTCTTTCTGCGTTTGCAGCAGGTGGCAATGTCTGGAACGTTGTACTTAATTTTGTTTTCGTTGTTCTCTCTTCTGCAGCGGCCGCGACTGGGGACAATCACCGCAGTACGCTGTGGCGCGTGTACCGGGGTGATGAAGGAACAACCATCTAGACGAGGTCTGGTGCGGCACGCTTCACCATCTAATACGAACCTTGTGGCTGTGCGGGAAGCCGCAGCGCAGGCAGCAGCCGTAGCCACCCCTGTCGCCGCCGCCGCTGCAGCTGCCGCCGCCACTGCGGCCGCCGCCGTCGGCGACGCTCCCGATGCCGCCCCAGCGCCGCTCTGGCGTCCATGGTCAACCCTTCCTCCGGCTACTGACTAAGCCATCTCCACAGCCGCAGCTGCAGCCAGGCTCCTAGCACTGGCCCGATGCCACGTCTTCTCCTCCACGCCCTCGTCTCAGTCAGTGGCAAGGTACGGCACACTCGTCATCGCGGCTGTTCCATCTCCCGTCCTTTTAGTGAAGGACATCAGATTAGTAACACCATACCGCAATTAGAGTACTCGGTGATTGTAGATGCCTTTGAGGAGCGAATCTCTTTCACTAGGATCGAGAATCCGGCAGGGGGTACCGTGACCCCGTAGGGTTTCTTAGAGTGTGACTTCCTATTCTGGAAACTGAGCTCCTCGAGGTTATTAATGATCTGCGGTATCCCGCTATTAAACACAGCGCCGTGCTGTGTATCGAACTGTCGCGCCCCCACACATGGCCCTGGCGTTGAAGACACAAGCCTTCACTATCTTTTGGGGGGGGGGGGGAGCGGAGGCGTGATATCGCAGAGCATATCAATCACTGAGTGTTTTCGTGAGTCCACTTTGGGTACTATACTGGACCTGTTTTCCGAGAAGTAAGTTAGAGAGTCAGCTAAAGCACTCAGCCGTATACTACACCTGGACATTCATACAAACGTCTATTGATCCAGTAAATGTAGGGTCAGACTACATTGTGCTTCATAAGATATAGAGGCCAATGAGGCACGCATTAACGTCGAACTTAAAAAGGATCGGCTGTTTTTGGGTGATCAATCCTGGCTTCTGAGAGAAAAGTTCCACAGCGTACATCTTAATACGGTAGGTACTTCGACATTCGTGGATGTTATAGCTTTGACAGTGTCAAGTTTCCCGTTACACTTCGGGACGTACCTAAATTTGAGACTCTGAATACCGGAGTTTCGGTTCATGTTTATCACCTGGAAAAACGCAGCTCAGATGAGCAAAACAAGCAGGACTGAGCATAAGCTGCATGTAACCATGCTGCTATTCTCCTATGAGAAAAATAAGGAGAAAGACAGTTACCATTATTTTTGGATCAAAAACATATTCCGTGCCGGCCGGAGTGACCGAGCGGTTCTAGGCACTACAGTTCAGATGTTTGCCACTGGTCTTGTAATCGGGTACTATTGGATTCTTTTTCTTTGTTATAGGCGTTATTCTGCAATTCCAATTACCGTCGGGTTATATTGAATTATATCTTCCACGCCTGTCGAAAAACCATGTTCGGAAAATGCAGGACTACTTCCTTGGGCAGCCGGTGTGGCCGAGCGGTTCTAGGCGCTCCAGTCTGGAACCGCGCTACCACTATGGTCGAAGGTTCGAATCCTGCCTTGGGCATGGCTGTGTGATGTCCTTAGGTTAGTTAGGTTTAAGTAGTTCTAAGTTCTAGGGGACTGATGACCTCAGAAGTTAATCCCATAGGGCTCAGAGCCATTTGAACCTTTGAACATATTCCGTCACCTATTCTCTCAAATGAGTAAACACGCACGTAAAAAGCATATTTGCTGATAGTTTCTTAGTGCCTTTTCAACACGTGAGTTAGTAGTAAGTCATCTAGGAGACTGCACTTCCAAGTACGCGGTGCGTGTTATTATACCTATTTCGAACAAGAAATTCATAAAGTTTAAAAATGCTCACCATACGAACGATGCCCGTTTCTGGTCTACGCAGACTTCGAGTGTCTCCTCGTTTCTGTGACCCGCTATGAAGGTGACCCTGCAGCCTCGCACACTACCTTCACAGAAAAACAAGTATCATATGCGGCTGCGTTCCAGATTATATCGTCGTATGATTCGAGTCTTAAGCGCTGCAGATCTTACGTCGAGGATAATCCTGCGGTTTGGCTTCTTACTGAGCTTGAAAAACTTTCGTAGGAAGTTGATAAGCCATCTTACAGGGAAATTCCGTGGCGCAGCTCACAATACACGCAATTTAAGGTATCAGTTACCGCATACCCATTTTCTTTCATAATTTAAGCGGGTATGACACTTTACTTTCTTGTTCAGAATTTAGCTAAATTCGGTAGGGTGAATGAGCAGGTCAGTGCGTTGCCTGAAACTGTTGAGAAACATATTTCATTCCCAAAACGAATAACGCCACTTCCTTGACTAGCTCCGTTTTATGCAGGCACCACTCAGAAACTCGTTGAAACTCCATGTAGGAAGGATATGCATATCACTCGAGCTGCATTTCCCGACGAGGGAAAGTTCCAAATCGTGACTAGGAAGGTGGTTTTCTGATATGAGTATCTGGATAACATGGCATAGCTCAACGGTACCTGACATAACTGCATTCTCTAGTAACCTTGCAGGCGATGCTATAACAGATGCAAAGTATGAGCATGTCTGGCGGGAATTTAGTATCTCCACTTTAGGAGAGTATGCACAGGTTTGCATGGACACAGACGAGCGCATCCTTGCAGAAGGTTTCAAGAAATTCCGGAGTCTATTCGTGACTACATATTCTCCGAATCCCGCCTTTTATTACACAGTACCTAGACTGTATTGGGACGCTATGCTTAACAAAACGAAGCACTGCATAACATTATTGACCGATGCCGACATGCTTCTTTCCTTTGAGGAAGGCATTTGTGGGGGACTTTGCCTATGTGTCCATAAGCACGCCAAGGCTTACATCGTGTACTAGGATGTCAATAACTTATATGGGCACCCCATGGAACAATCCTGCCGGCTGTGGAGTTTCGATGGCGCCTGAAGACGAATACAGGGGATTAGACAGAAAAATTGAGGGTGTAGTGGCGGATTCTAATGCGGGGTATGTGGTGGAAGCAGAACTAACGTACCCTGCATGATGCGGACGCCGATTTGCCGCTGTATACATAGCAACTAGTTCCGCAAGGACCCCACCCCAAAACTGATGACAAAACTGGGAAAATATGAAATGTCAAATGGTTCAGATGGCTCTAAGCAGTATGGGACTTAACATCTGAGGTCATCAGTCCCCTAGACATAGAACTACTTAAACCTAACTAACCTAAGGGCATCACACACATCCATTCCCGAGGCAGGATTCGCACCTGCGACCATAGCAGCAGCGTACTTCTGGGATGAAGCGCCTAGAAACGCTCGGCCACAGCGGCCGGCTATGAAATGTGGTGTGGCGAGCATCTCACGTCGGGCAAGGTGGACGGGAGGAGGGGTTTTAGGGAGGAGGGGTAGGGAGGTTGCTTCTCCCAGTGTCCTCTACCAGTGTCTGTACAGCAGCGAAAGCAATAGAGCAGCTGCTTGCACTGACCTGGTATGGGAGGTGTGTATTTAGGAGCGAAAGAAGGAGTATGCTGTCAAAAGGATATCGCGCCTGACACCTTATTCGGGGATTCAGTGGCAGGCGACAGGAGGCTAAATACTTGCGGTGGCCCAACAGTCCTGCAGTCCCTGCCAGTGTTCTCACGCACGTGCGGCTGTGTTTCTGTCATTGCCCTGTAGTCTGCAGATGGCATGCATGAAAAAGCAAGTATATGCTTTGTGAATGTTTCTTTCTTTTTCACCAGATATTTTTAGCGCAATCTGTAGCAGTCTAATTATGTGTAGTGTGTTATGTTGATCACGATTTCATAATGGTCTTCCCTGTGCGATTGGAGAAAAAGCAGTCTGTTTGCATACTTCATTTTTTATGTATTTTACAAGACCTGGATTTGTCAAAACAGCAGGGAATGATGAGCTGTTCCCGTCAAATAAAAGAGAGATCAAACCACTAGAAACTGCATTTTATAAACAAACAATATATTATTATTATTGTTATTTTTATTATGTCCTCTTCAATGTAACGGAACTTCCTGTCATGGAATCCTTCCACCCCACCAGCTCAGCGACTTTTCCTGCAAATTTTTCTGGGGATGTCTGGAGGTATGGTGTGATGGCATGACGGAGGGGAGGGACATCCTTTGATGGTGGCATTGTGTATTAGCTGAGTCAGTTCCTGCACGTCAATTCAAGCACACACATAACTTTTTCCCACCTACGTTAAGAAAGTTTGCCAACATGGTAACACCTATAATTTCAAAAATTAAGAATACGTCCTTCCACACCAACAGTGCAGCACAAACTGAGCAATTTTCCCACCAGTTTCTAGGTGCTGGAGATGAGGTTAGTGGGGAGGGGAATTGAAGGCTGGGGGACTAATCAGAGGGGGAGGGGTGCTTGTATTGATGAGGGAGTGGGGGTTTGAGGATTTTCCGGAGGATGGGAGAGGAGGAGGGTAATGGGGAGTGGTGGGGCGTTTCCTCAGAAGCATGGATTATCTCCAGGAGGTCATAAATCAATTAGCATAACAATACGTTTGCCCCTGAATGTGTGCTTAGCCCTGATGTATGCAACCCACTGTAACAAAATGCCCTCATACCACCATTGTCCCAATACTTTAGATTACATTTACATCTAGATGTATTTACTTCCTAGATTGCGTGTCAGAGGACATTAGAGATATTCATTTCGTACACTGAGTGGAGATGGGAAGATTACAGTGTATATGGCTCTATATGTGCACTAACCTTACTTATCTTAGTCTCGTGATCCCTCAGCGAGTGACAGGATGATGTCAGCAGAATTACTGCACAGTTTTCTCGAACGCCATTTTTCTAAATTTACTCACCAGAGTCCATCCCCTTAGCAGTGTGGTCAGCGCTTCTGACTGCCATACAGTGAGCCTGGGTTCTATTACCCATCGCATTGGATATTTTCTCCACTCTGGGACTGTGTGTTGTGTTTTCTTTATCGTCATCTCATCATCATCGACACACAAGTCGCTAAATGCGGGGTCAACTGAAGAGATTAGGACCTTGACGGCTGAACTTCCCCAGGCAGGTACTCCCAGCCATCAGTGCTATGAGATCATTTCATTTTACCAACCATAACATCGCAAGAGAACATAGTCTTTTTTCCCTAGATTAACACTTAAATTTCACGGCTATCGCAGTTACACTTCCATGTGGGCTATATTTGGTGTGGTCCGAAGAGTGAGGTCTCATGTTACAGTTGATACTTCACATTGGCACCACAAGCTAAAGACAGTCGCTGCCAGACACAGCCCCGAATGAGAGACGTCAGCAGCAGAGACACGCCCTGGAGAGGTTCCATATGTTGCCGTCGGAAGACTACTTACGTCAGAGAGCAGTGCCGTTCACCTTACTCTTTGATCGTACGTTAAGGCTCAGCATAAACGTAGCTCACATCCAAAAACGGTAGATTGTTAGTCATAACTGTGTATCAAAGTGTAAAGTTATATACATTCTAAGACAAAAGAAAAGAAGCACCATGGAGGAATTATCCGAATGGGACGGAAATCAGTGGATCTGATGTACATGTACAGAAGAACAAATGATTCCCGTTACGAAAAATTGGAGAATTTATTCAAGAGAAGGAGCATCACGAACTTAGTGAGTCAATAACGCCCTCATCCACCTCTGGCTCTTATAAAAGGAGTACTTGTGCTCGGCATTGGTTGACCGAGTTATTGGATGTACTCCTCAAGGATATCGTGCCAAATTCTGTCCAACTGGCGAGTTGGATATTCAAAATTTCGAGTTGGTCCTTGGCCCTGTGCATAATGCTCCAAATGGGGGAGAGATCCGGTGACCTTGCTGGCCAAGATAGTATTTGGCAAGCACGAAGGCAAGCAGTAGAAACTCTCGTCGTGTACAGACGGGCATTTTCTTGTTGAAATGTATGTCCAGGATGGCTTGGAATGAAAGGCAACAAAACTGGGCGTAGAATATCGTCGACGTACCGCGGTGCTGCAACGGTACTGCAGATAACTACCAAAGAGGTTCTTGTGTGGAAATAAATGGCATCTCAGACCATCACTCCTGGTTTTCGGACTTTACGGCAGTCATCAGTCAACTTTGCGTACCACCGTGTCCGGGGCATCTCCAAACACGTATTCGCTGTTCATTGGGGCTCAGTTCCAAGCGGGATTCATCACTGAAGACGGTATAATACTCGAATCAGTGAGAGTCTAGGCCAGAGACGTGTCTGGAACGTCCCTGACAGCAGTGGGATAGCAACCTAAGTGTCAACCGCCATGCGGTCCGACAGCCGGAAGTGATGATCTGGGGTGTCAATTCTTTTCATAGCAGGTCCCCTTTGGTTGTCATTCGCTGCTCCCTTACAGCGCTGCGGTATGCGTACGGTATTCTAAGCTCCATTATGTTGCCCTTCATGGTAATCAATCCTGGGCTTATATTTCAGCAAGATAACATGCTCTGCACAAGGCAAGACTTTCTACTGCTTGTCGTTGTGCTTACCAAACACTACCTTGGCCAGCAAGGTCGCCAGATTTCTTCCCAGCTGAGAACGTTTGGAACACTATGGTCAGGTCCCTCCAACCATCTCGGGACTATGACGATCTAACGCACCAACTGGACAGAATTCGGCATAATATTCCTCAGGAGGATGTCCAATAACTCTATCAGCCAATGCCAATCCAAGTAATTACAACGTTATTGTCATGCTCAATTTGTGAAGCTCCTTCTGTTGAATATATCATACAGTTTTTCTGAAACTGTAATAATTTGCTTGTTTGCACATACGCATCTCACGTACCCGTTTGCATCCCATTCGGATAATTCTTTCGTGGTGTGTCTTTCTTTTTTGTATTCGAGTGCTCTGACTGTCTTTCCGTACTATTCAAGTGTAACAGATATTCTAGTGCTCGGTGACAGTAATAAATATGCATATCATCAGTCAAGTTAACCTGGAACGCATCTGTGTTAAGTAATAGAGATTGAAGTGTTTTGCTCAAGTTATTAATACCTTACGTGTGTTGTAGCATGCGCTCGACCTCCTCCTGAAGCTTTTGTATGTCTATCCTTTTGACTGGAGGTCTTGGGGACCACGGCCGTTCACTACTGTAAGAAAATAAAGCGCATACAGCCGTCCTTATAATCTTATTTACTGTGTAGCTACGCGTTTGGACGCTTCAGTGCGCCATCTTCAGGCCTTAGTTGATGTTGAAGGGGTTATCACGATCCATATATGGGCTGCTTCAGTCAACAACACAACTAGTTCACGCAGACTATCTGTTACTGTGATTCAGCACTTCAATCAGTGCAACTGGCAGTTGATGGTTAAAGTACTGACATCACAATTAAAGATAGTCTGCGTAAATCAGTTATGTTGGCCACGACACAGCGTATTATGGGTCGTGATAACCCCTTCAGCATCATCCAAGGCCTGAAGAATGCCCATTGTAGCGCCGAAACTGGTAGCTACACAATAAATAAGATCATAAGGATGGCTGTAGGCGATTCGTTTCCTTTTGAAGTTGACCTATACTTGCTAAGATACTGAGAAATACGATTATACCGATCTGTTACATCTATAGCACATACACCCAACGCTCTTAATTATTTGTTTTTATAAATGCAGGTCCTTGTCTTCCCTACATTTTTGTACGTCTGCCGCTACCCCTGCTACAATAGAGTGAATTTCCTGATATCTTAACACATGTCCTACCATCTTGTTCCTTGTCATTTTCATTTTCTCGTTGATTCTGCAGGGAAACTCCTCATTTCTGATCATATCAGTCCAGTTAATTACCATCATCTCAAACATTTCAATTCTCTTCTCGCCGGATTTGTATTGCGCTTAAATATTTAAACGAAACGCAGGGCTTCAGATGTTTACCACTAGTCTTGTAATCGGGTACTATTGGATTCTTTTTCTTTGTTATAGGCATTATTCTGCAATTTCAATTACCGTCGGGTTATATTGAAATCATGTTCGGAAAATGCAGGACTACTTCCTTGGGCGGCCGGTGTGGCCGAGCGGTTCTAGGCGCTCCAGTCTGGAACCGCGCTACCACTACGGTCGCAGGTTCGAATCCTGCCTCGGGAATGGATGTGTGTGATGTCCTTAGGTTAGTTAGGTTTAAGTAGTTCTAAGTTATAGGGGACTGATGACTCCAGATGTTAAGTCCCATAGTGCTCAGAGCCGTTTGAACCATTTGAGTACTTCCTTAGACAAGGCCCAGGGCTGTTTCATTCACTACAGTTCTCAATTCCGGGCTACAGCTTGGACTCTAATGCAGTCCACTTTAAACTCCAAGTATGCTTTGGACCTCCAATGACAGCCTGCAGTTTGTAGTTAAATTATTTTAGTCGCTTCTCGGCAGAATTTGGAGGAGTTACAGCTCGAGCACAGTCGGTCCTTGTCCACACCAAGTCTGTGCACCGCCTCTAGCGGTCTCGACGTTAAACTCCAGCCTCGGCTGCTGCCCTTTTTTCTACATTCACGCAGCTAGTGAGGCGCGGCACATTTCCGGCAGCGAGAGTAGCAAATAAAGCTCGGTGGGGGTCCGCGCTTGATAAGGTAGGAGCGGCGATGACAGAGATCGCCGAGCCAACTAGCGGCCAAAGTAAAACTCGCCTCCGCCCATAAAGCTCGCTGCGGGAGACGAGATGGTCGTCCATCTGTTGCCAACTGCTCCACGTCAAGTGTCACACAACATTTAAGCCTCGCGCTACTAAGCTCGAGAGGAAAATATTATTCGATTTTCTCTGTGGAGTAGGCTGATTTTTAGTTCACAAAACAACATTTTTTATGTGTTCGCATCCAATGAAGATGGGTTCTTTCTCGCAACTTAGGCATTTTGTATTTAGCTTTCTATTTGACTGTAAGACTTGTCACAACTTGCAAACTTCCTGCCGACCGTGGTGGCCGTGCGGTTCTAGGCGCTTCAGACCGGAACCGTGTGACTGCTACTGTCGCAGGTTCGAATCCTGCCTCGGACATGGATGTATGTGATATCCTTAAGTGAGTTAGTTTTAAGTAGTTCTAAGTTCTAGGGGACTGATGACCTCAGATATTAAGTGCCATAGTGCTCAGAGCCATTTGAATTTTTTGCAAACTTCTTTCTCATGACTATCCCAAATAAAGACAGGTCTGAGAAGCAATGTTCCACCTACTAATGCTCCCTCATTAGAACAAAAATTTACCAATGCTTAGTCGCTACAACAGGTACAAAAAAAATTGGTAAACCTGTACATGGTATGCAAAAGCTTTAGAATTCAGCAGTTGTCGAGTGGGAGTAACTTGAACATAGGAAACGCGTTCGGTCACCGAAATACTAGGCTGGCGCATAGGTTCGTAGCGTTTTAGTTTTCCATGTTGGTATTCAGGTTGCTATCCATCTACTTATTGATTGTTATTTTTTATTTGTAGATCACTGTTGCTATTTGAGTTTACGTATTATCATTATGTTACTTGAAGATAGTGAGTGGAGCTGTTGACGCTAGAAAATGGAATGGTAAATGGAGAAATCGAAACATTTTCGACATACGGTTCAGTTTGAGTTCAATGGGCGACAGCAACGGTGGCAGCCAGAAAGACTTGCACCTTATATGGGGATAATGGCATTGCGCAGAGGACGACAACAAAATGGTTTTCTCCTTTTAAGGAGGATCAGCTTAACATCTGTCTCTCCACTTTCAGGAATACCTTCAAGGTTTGATGAATGTGGTTTAAACGCATTAATCCAAAATGACCCAAGTCAGTGTAGTCGAGAAATGACAAATGTGACAAGCTGTGACCACTCCACCATCATACAGTAGGGAAGGTTCAGAAGTCTGGTGTATGAGTACCGAATGCTCTAATCCAAATTCACAAAAATCAGCTTGTGGCCATATGTTCATCTCTGCTAGCTCATCATCTATTGGCTCGTGAAAAGCACCGAACACTCCTGTCCTCTATCATTACTGATGAAGAAAAATGGTGTCTTTATGACAACATATGGAAAAGAAAGGAATGGTTGAGCCGAAACAAAGCAACTCCACGATGCATGCATCCACAAAAGATAATGTTATGCATCTGATGGGACAGTGGCGGTGTCATGTATTACAATTGCTTCCCTAGGTGTAACCGTGACTGCTGACATTTCTTGTCAACAAATGAGACATCTTGCAGACACAATCCAAGATCAACGACCAGCTGGACAGCGTGAAGTGATGTTACTCCACGATAACCCCCACCCACACTCTGCTAGACTGACAAAAAACACAATACCAGTGATGGGCTGGGAAGTCATTCCGCACCCACCTTCTTCATCTCATCTTGCTCCCTCAGGTTTTCACCTTTCACGCTCTCTATCGAACAACCTTCAAGGAACTTCTTTACCAGACGAAAGTGCGCTCCGAACATGGCTCGATGACTCCTTCGCCTGAAAACCACGTGATTTCTACAGTCAAAGAATCGAAAATTTACCTTAGCGTTGGCAGACTGTAGTAAATAGCGAAAGATAATATATTATTGATGACTAAAGTCTCTTATGTGTATGTCTTGTGGTTGTTAAACTTATAGGAAAATGCTACAAACTTATGCATGAAACCAATAGCTGAAATAAATAGCCTTGCCAGTAGAATTTTTAATGAGATTTTACGTCTTGGTAGCAACATTTTTTTAACACATCTGATTTACCATCATAGCACTCTTCAGCGCGAAGAGTCTTCAGATCTGTGATATGAAACACTCGTGCAGTGTAAATTAGCGTAGCTATCACGGGGCTGCGCTGTATCCGAAGTGTGCGTTAGTGCAGTACTTACATTAACATTTGAAGGACTGTTGAATAGTGCTCGTCAGTCAGGACACTCAACAGGATGGATTAAAGCAGACAAAGATGCTTAAACGAAGATACACGTATTTCGTCATCGGTTTGTTTAGCACCTGACAGCGACACGGGTAATGGTGACTCCGTGATAATGTTACATACCTTAGGGGAGGATGGAGAAGGGTAAATGTACCAGTCTGAAGTAATAGACCCTATACTGGAAACGAAAGAGTCGAATGTTATATGCGAGAATACTCTCATACCTCATACATCGAATCTCTTCTATTTCAAGCTCTTTGCTTTACATACTCTGGAAGGAGGTAGTATGGTCCAAAATAAGAAAAATTTCCTAGTAAACATGCATACCCTAAGAGCTATGAGTACTTGTTCAGTAGAAGAGATGTATTTCACAGTAGCAAAGATGAACACATGCTCAGTTCTTAAGGTATGCTTTTTAGATTCCATGTTTTCTTTGCGTTTTTTTAATGTTTTGGTCCATACTACCTCCTCCCAAAATATGGAAAGAAAAGAGCTTTAAATAGAAGAGGCCCACTGTCACAGGTATCAGACCGATTTTCGCTTATGACTTTCGACTCAGTCGTTTCCAGACCAGGGTCCCTTACCTCAAATTGATACATTTACCATTCTCCACCATCCTTGGAAGTCTGCAATATCTCACAGAATCATCCTGTATCAATGTAACTATAGTAGCAGGCGCTACAAGAGAGTTGTTGAGCATCATGTAAGGGTCTACTGCTCTAATTCCGAGAGTGTACTACCCAAAATAAGTGAAGCAACATGTAACTTACTCCCGCATACGACTTAAGAGATCATGTATACAGAATTGGGAAAAGTTCATACGGACGCTGAGCTACAGTCATTCTCCTCCAGCGCTCCTTTCGTTTATGGGATGGGGAGGAGGTTTTTCCGAGAAATACCAAATACATACTGCTATCCACATAAACGTTGGTTGAGGAAGATTGACTAGCTGCAGGAACACAAAAGAGGTTAAATGATAGAGGTACCGTAAATAAAATCTGCCACCTACCGAAAGAGGAACTGTGAAGTATAGACGTTGATGTAAATATTGAGCGCATGTACCCCTTCCTTAACGTTTGTTCCGCGTGCACTCAGATCCGGTGATTTCAGTCCCTGTCGCCAGTTTATCCGATCTTGTGCCAGATCAGGGTGCACATATGAGACCTTGAGATCATCGCGCTGCTGTTAAGTCTTCACTGCATGGGTAGTCCTACTGGTCGTTTACCATTTACTCTCAAACTGAAACCAGTCCTTGCCACTGTTGTATCTGCTCTAAGAACATGCCTGTACTATCGTAGGCGGCTTTCTCTCATCTTGTCTTCTATTGGTGCTACTCCACAGAACTTACGAACCTCATCACTTGTGATATGATTGTGCAGTGTTAATCCAGATTTTCACCTGGGCATCTCTATTTCCATGACAGCAAGTCGCTGATCCACTACATTTGCTGAAGACCAGCATTCAGCACCATACAGTGTAGTGGATGGACTGCTTCTTGGTGCACCTTCGAACTGAGTTCTGCGTGGAGATATCCGTCAGCAGCAATAGTGTAGCCTAGGTACTTAAAATTTCTTGTTGTTGGGAGGTCAATACCATGGATTCCAGTGGTATCCGAGTCACTTAGATACCTTGTATTGAAATGAACCATTGCTAGTTATGATATACAGGGTGACCCCGAAGTTCAATAACACTTGAAAATGCACTAATTGACGGAATAATGGAAGTAAGGTAACACTTTACATAAATGCCTAAAAGGACATGAGGCTTTATTGAAACAAAAGACAAGAGTAAAAACCTGTCAACAGATGGCGCTGGATTGCAACGCATCAGTGACGCAACATGAGAACACCCACAACTGAAGAAATTAGGCTACCGAAAATCCCAGAACTGTCGTGGAAACTCCAGTGTATGACAAGAAAGTCACGGTCTGCTGTGGATTTACCACATCTGTCGTGATCAGATCAATTTTCTTTGAGGAACTGCTGGGTAGTGCTTCTCAAAACGTCGGAGCGACGGGTGCGCGGTACGCCGATATGTTACAGAATAGCATCCCCACTAGCACGGCTAATAAACACCTGCTGAAAGGCATGGATTTTATGCATGATGGCGCTCCACCCAATGTTGTTTACGTGTGAAAGAGCTCTTGCTCATAGCGTATGGTGAGAGTCGCGATCTGAGACGCCACTTCCTTCATGCTTGGCCTCCCAGAGAGTTTCGGCACTTGCGCACAGTGACACTTGTAGGGAGAGAGAATGTGTTGACATTTGCATGGAGCCCAGGACGCTGTAGGCACTGGACAGGGTGTTGCAGATGTAGGATACAATGGCCTGTCCGCCACTACCTGCGATGTATTCTGCAGAAGGCCAAAGCTCACTTCTGCACAAAGTTCCCTGTTCCCACATCAGTTCGTAGTGTGCCTAGCAGCTGACCTCTGACTGGCAAGTATTGTTCCGTGTTTTATTGAGATAATGGAGTCCACTGAGACCACCAAAGTGAAGCCTTTATTGATTTACAATGGACATCGTTAAATAATGGACTATACAAACAAACAAGAAGTGACACACTGCCGTTGTGTAAACTTTAAAAATAATAAATGCAAGGGAAGACTATCCACAAAAAATAGCACAGTGGCCGGCCGATGTGGCCGAGCGGTTCTAGGCGCTTCAGTCTGGAACCGCGCGACCGCTGCTGTCGCAGGTTCGAATGCTGCTTCGGGCATGGATGTGTGTAATGTCCTTAGGTTAGTTAGGTTTAAGTAGTTTTAAGTTCTAGGGGACTAATGGCCTCAGATGTTAAGTCCCATGGTGCTCAGAGCCATTTAACACAATGTTAGGGGCAAGAAGCCATGTTTGTATTCCAGATGAAGCAGCAAATGAAGTGTCAAAACATTTTGTCAGCGCAAAGAAACTAGCAAAAGACACAGACGCTACAGTTTAACCATTTTACGTTGAAAAAGTTGGGCAGCTCTTCAATCGACGTTACGACTTAGTAACATCGTAATCATCACACAGAAGGGCGAAAAAAATCGTTACATCCCATTTGACGAAAATATATATCCGACTGATTCTGGAGGAATATTCTTTCAAGAAAATAATTTACTGAGGAGAGATGGTTGCAACTGTTTACTTGCAGATGATAACAGGGGATCCAGTGACAGAATACTGATGTTTGCCAGCGAAAAGGGAAAAGCGTGTTTATCAAATTGCGAATAATTCCTTATGAATGGAAAGTTCAAGAGTTCGAGCAAGCAGTTTGGACAGTTCCTTATACTCTCCGCCGACTTTAATAGTTCTTGGGAGGAAACAGTCACCATTCCAGTTGTTTACGCTTTGCTGTCAAATAAAAATCGAGAAACATACGACATTTTTTAAAGCTATTGAAACTAACGTGCCTCGATCTCTGATGATGGATTTCGAAATTGCCGTAGTCCGAGCAGCGAACGGTTTGTTTCCTGGACCAGATATTACTGGTTGCAATTATCGTTGTAATGAATGTTTTTGAAAACAAGTTGAGTTTTGCGGCCTCGTTCCAGCCTATAAGGGAAACGAGGAAATACGCTACCACATAAGAAGACCACAAAAACATCAAAAAATTAATGTTACTACAGGACACGTACCCATTAAAATTCACTGGCACCGTAACGTTTTTCCTTCCTGCTTATATGAGGCTGCTTCTTGTAATTTCAAGATCAGAGGTGCCTTTGTCTTGAATTTTCTGAATAAAAACGCTCTCAAGTCATCTTGAGTAGGTGCTGTGGTAGGGATATTTCGTTATAAGTCTGTGGCTGTTTCCTTCGAGCTTGTTGATTGTACTGAACACGACTTCGATGTATTCCCTAAATTTATATTTATACAGTCAACAGGCAAAGTAATTTATTTCCAGCGACTGATTGCAAACAGTCTCTCTTCAGTTTTTCTGGAAATCTTGCAACTTGTTTTTCCTAGTTTGAGTTTATTCCAAGTTCAAAGTAGAGATGGTTCTCTTTGATGGTGATAGAAATCAAAAATTATCCTTGGCATCTTTTAGTGTGGCACAGACCCTTACACAGTCTGTATTTCAAACATTTCTTAGACGTACTTGTAATTCGAATATAGCCAAATCGTTTTGGAATGTAAGAGTAAACACTCTAAAGATGTGAAATAGCCACCAACTTATAAAAAAAAAACAACCTTGTAGTTTTAGGGTAGTGTTTCTACATCACCATCTTTCTGCCGGAAGCCTAATCTATCTGTTTATTGTTTGAGATGGTGTCGTTAATAAATGTGCTTCAGAACTTTGAGCACAACAAAAATTTTTGTTTAAAACAACATTACAATAGATTCCATTTGAAAGATTATGTACACTTTGAGGGTGAACAGCGAGATACTGAGGTGAATAAATTCTGGTTTTCAAAAGGAACCCCGAACGACATTCAACTAATGAATCTGCAGTTAGGTCAAGTTACCATAATGCATTTCAGCTTGCAAAGAGTTCCGCAGTTTCATTGATTTTCGGGTTATGTTGACAATGTTCAAACTAGGCTACAGTGTATCTTTCTCATCCCCCATAGTTATATGGTGATTAAAACCGTGTAGAATGCTTATTAAATTTTTTTTATTTGTTACCACGTTTCGGCTACTCCTGTCGTCAATGACAAAAAGTTTGAAACTTATAAAAAAAGGTTCTGTGTCAAGAATGAAACATGCGCCTAAACGTGGCGTCAACCCACTGCTTTGCATGCCTTACTAAGGCGTATTATACAATAATCGTAAATTTGTCCAATGGTGCTCACCATTTTGCAGTCCTTATACACTATGTGATGAAAAGTATCCATATTAGGTCCATTGTGCTGCCACCTGCTGCCGGGTACTCCATATCAGAGACCTCAGTTGTCATTAGACATCGTGAGAGAGCAGAATGGGATGCTCCGCGGAACTCACGGACTTCGAAAGTGATCAGGTGATTGGGTGTCACCTGTCTCATGCGTCTGTACGCGAGATTTCCACATACCTAAACATCCCTAGGTCCAATGTTTCCGACTAGATTGTGAAGTGGAAACCTGAAGGGACACGTACAGCATAAAAGCGTACAGACTACCTCGTCTGTTGACTGACAGAGATCGCCGACAACTGAAGAGGGTTGTGGTGTATAATAGGCAATGCACACATCTATTCAGGCCATCAGACAGGAATTCCAAACTCCATCATGATCCACTGTAAGTTCTATGACAGTTAGGCGGAAGATGAGAAAACTTGGAATTCATGGTCGAGCGGCTGCTAATAACTCACACATTACGCCGATAAATTCCAGTCGAAGCCCCGCTTGGAGTAAGGAGCGTAAACATTGGACGATTGAACAGTGGAAAAACGTTGTGTGGGGTGACGAATCACGGTACACAATGTGGCGACCCGATGGCAGGGTGTGGGTATGGCGAATGCCCGGTGAACATTATTTGTCAGTGTGTGTAGTGCCAACAGTAAAATTAGGAGGCGGTGGTATTATGGTTCGGTCGCGTTTTTCATGGCACTATCAGAACACAGGCCTACATTGATGTTTTAAGCACCTTCTTGCTTCCAACTGTGGAAGAGCAATTTGGGGATGGCGATTGCATCTTTCAACACGATCGAGCACCTGTTCATAATGCACAGCCTGTGACGGAGTGGTTACACGACAATAACATCCCTGTAATGGACTGGCCTGCACAGAGTCCTGACCTGAATACTGTAGAACACCTTTGGGATGTTTCGGAACGCCGACTTCGTGCCAGGCCTCACAGACCGACATCGATACATCTCCTCAGTGCAGCACGGGCCGCCATTCCCCAAGAAACCTTCCTGCACCTGATTGAACGTATGCTTCCGAGAGTGGAAGCTGTCATCAAGCTAATGATGGACCAACAGCATATGGAATTCTAGCATTACCGATGGAGGGCGCCACGAACTTGTAAGTAATTTTCAGCCAGGTGTCCGGATACTTTTGATCACATAGTGTATATTACTGCTGTTCATCACATTCCTATTTACAACTATATTCAGTGATACGGCAATGGTCTTATTATCACTGATTCCCTGTTCTACGTTAAATCAAGAAGTTTAGGCTAGTTAGTGACTTCACGAGTCGTTTCTCTGATTAGCTTGTCAAGATAATTTTCGTACAAGACATTCTAAACAATGTTACGTTATTCCCAATCCCTACTACCCGTCTTAATCAATTTAGTCTCCCGGTGTATACTTAGTAGAAAGTGATGTGTCTGAAGATAAACCTGGTGGCACAGACGCATAAGCATTCATTACATTGTTGAAACTGTAGCATGTTTATTTAGACTATTTACAGTATGTTATCCTCGGACATACCTGCTTCACACTCTCACAGTTCTAAAGTGTCACTGGCTATCAGTACAACGTTCCTGCACTAGTGATTTTTATTAAATTATTAGCGTCGCGTAGGTCCTTCTATTCTCATTACGAGTCTCTGAGATTTGGGCCGGAGCCTTGTGCGTGGCGACTTATAAAAACGCGGTGAGTGTTACATTTGCTTGCGGTTAATAAACCGACGATGGCGTCCTCTGGTGACGTATGTAATGCCAGCCATCGGAAGACGGTGAGCTCTGGAGAGTGGAGACAGCGAAGACCGGCGGAGTCAGGTTGGCAGGCTATTGGAAATCTCGTCTTCCGCAGCTATGTGTGCGGCGAGCGGCGCTCCATGTGCAATCGACCGAGACAACCACGTTACCGCACACCTCCCCCCAACAAATGCGCACCGTCGCTGCATAGTGTGAGTGCGGACGACGACATGGTAAAGGTCTATACCGTCGTGCAGCTGTTGGAGTGGTCTTTGGTGTGATGGTAGACGGCGGCTTGCGAACCAGCGGTATCTTCTGGCAAAAGCCGGAGGTAGGACGTTCATCAATTGGCAGAGGTGGATTTAGCACTAACACTGCTGAGGACGCCAAAGGCTGAATGGCTGATGTCTGTGGCTGACGTCACTGAGAACCGCTACGGATGCCGCGGCTGCAGAAGTGATTGCGTCGGTGGGAAGGGATCGACCTCCATAGCAGAGTTGTCGGTTCCGAAACATGAAATTCTGCCTCAGGATTAGAATAATCACGAAAACGTAACTGCTTTTGGTGCCGTCGATGGGTGCCTGATTTGCCGTCAACGGCGTAGTGAGCTCGGCCAGCTGTCTGAGTGATGGCGCCAGATTCACAACTGTGAGGCTTGTTACTCTCACGATAAAATACTTTGTTCTTCGAGCGAAACTTCTTTGCGAAGTTGGTATCTGAAGCTGGACGTCAAGGGTAGAATGCGAGTTAATGCTGAAAAGCAATGCCTCCAGATTTTTATGTGATAACTCTTACATCTTTTTAAATAAAACGAACTATATTAATATTCGAGATCTTTAGTCTCCATGCTTCCATTGTTTATTGCTCAAACATCGTCATTCCGGCGGCGGACACGTTTCTCCCAAAGAGGGAGAATGATTTTGCTGAGGGGCCCACAGCCACACCTGTGCTTGCACCGCTCCATTAATATCAAAGTGAAGTTCTCGAAGGTGTTCATTAAGTTTTCGGAACAGAAGAAAATCGGATGGTGCCAAGTTGGGACTGTATGGAAGATGGTTGGTGACAGTGAATCCAAGGCCTCGGATTGTTGCAGATGTCGTAGCGTTTGTGTGTGGTCTGGCATTCTCGTGGTGAAGGAGAGGGTACTGCATTCAAGCACGACCTCATGAAATTCGTTCTTTCACTTTCTGAGTCTCTCACAGTACTTTTCAATGTTTATTGCGGTGCCTTTAGCCATGAATTACTAATGCACCACACCTTTTACATCTCAGAATGCCATGAGCATAACTTTGCCTAATGATGGCATGGTCTTTAACTTTTATGGCGTTGCTTAAATCCATTGACAATCCTTGTCTTTGTGGTCAAAATTGTGAAACAGATTTCATCACCTGTCACAGTGTTGTTAGTAAATGCATCACCCTCACGGTCAAAACGCAAAAGGAATTGTTGACAGGTCTCCAATCTCTCTGGTTCAGGTCAGAAGTGAGCATTCGAGGCAACCAAAATTCGCACAGTTTTTTGTAATATAGTTCTGCAATTCTACCCTGCACACACTCTCGTGATATGCCACACTTACCCGAGAGCTGTGTCTCTATTGTCCGAAGATTTTCTCCGATAAGTTCATTAACCCGATTCCATTGAGTCTCGTCTTTTGCCGTATGCGGTCTTCTACTTGGAGGTCTGTCATACATGTTGAAGTTAGAACCACCGTTTCCTCCACAATGAGCGCGAACAACCCAACATCGCACATTCCTAATGCCGATACTATCATCACTAGACACAGATATTAGCATTCAGTGGATTTAAATAGGAGGCACGATTTCTGTAGTTAGAAACTCTATTACGGCACGTTGTTTCTCACATACTGACATAGTCACGTTACACATCATCATTTTACACGTTATAATTCGAAACCCTCTAGCGGCAGAGGATTGCAACTTATGCAAGCAAGCGGGAATGTCGACGGAGTAATATGCATGACATGGAATATCCAACCAATATTGAGAACAGAAGAAAGAAATCAGAGGCATTACTTTTTAGCACGACCTCGTAGATGCAGCGAAGTGCGGCGGGGACCATGTAACAACTCTGTTGGCGAAATTTCGTGACAAGACAATGTGCAATAAATGCTCAGAAATAACAACAAAGCACTTTCACTCGAGTGTAAATCACTAAATCAGCACATCTGAGCCTTGAAAGTGCGAACTAAATGTTCGGTTTCACCGTTCGATTCAACAGAGTGGAGCGTTCGAATATGTTTAATTCCATTTTGCTGATAAAATTACTCAAATTGAAACGAAGAAAATTTGCGGACTATTGTCCAAAACGATTGCTTGTGGCAAATTTTCTGAGAAGCCTGAAGTGAGAGATTTTACATGGCTAGCGCTAGTTTCCGAGTTCACTGGAATGACAAATGGGTATCTATGGTACGGATTGACGACTGTGAGCTATCGTGTGTTCCAGAAAGGCCCACCGAAATCAATGAGGACGCGTTGCCAAAGACCGTCATGTAGAACTCAATTGATAACTTGCTGGTACGGTGCTACCTGGTTATCCGCGCATGCGTAGCAGTGGGAGCCAACTGTTCAATCTGTCTGTCAAGACCGAGCCATGTACAATTCTGGCACGTTAGTTGCTTATTTTTCCTATATTTCCTCCTCTGTATCGTATATATAAATTCCTGTACATCCTCTGTTTAAAAGTTTCAAAACATGTTGTTGCAATGGGGCAGGAATCACGATTTACCAGAGTGCAATAAAATTATGCTGTTCTGAAGAGAAGGGCTGGTGTGCTGAGCATAGTATTTTCGTACTACTGAATCAAAAATTGATTTCGGCTTCCGTGGTGAATCCATCTGAGTGTGGTACCTGCGCAGTCATAATGAATCATCCTGTTCAGCAACTTGTGCGACGTATCGACACTCAGTGGAAAAATATTGCAGTGCTTCCGAATCAAAAACATCATTTTGAAGACAAGAAACTTTTGATGCATCCCATTTCTGATAATTTCTCATAGTTTAGAGAGGCAGAGTGTCCACGGTGGGACGCTGTGCCGTTCGCCCCCAGTAGCTGAGTGGTGACGCCGGCACGGTAGCTCAGAGTGTTCGGGCAGAAGGTTAGCTGCCCTCTGTAATAAAAATCTGAGTGACTGCATCAATAATGAACTTCTACGGGCGTAAGGGAACGTCCGCCACGAACAAGTGAAACGAACTACAACGAACAAAATGAGATTCCACAAAAAAAAGTGGTCAGCGCGACATAATGTCAATCCTAAGGGCCCGGGTTCGATTCCCGGGTTAGTCGGAGATTTTCTCCTCTCACGGACTGGGCGTTGTGTTGTCCTAATCATCATCATTTCATCCCCATCGACGCGCAAGTCGCCGAAGTGGCGTCAAATCAAAAGAGTTGCACCCAGCGAACGGTCTACCCAAACGGGAGGCAACAATGACACGACATTTTTTTTATGCTGTGTCGTGGGGCAATAAAGAATTTCATGCTGTTAATTTGAAAATAGTAACGCAGCTACTGGGCTCCAAGATCAGACATGCCTTTCCCCGCATGAAAAAGAGCAAGAGCCAAGAGAACAAAAATTTCTGACATGCTGATATCGATAAAATTTTGTGACACCATAGACTGCAACTGCTTCTTTTCCGGTTGCCTGTAGTTCAGGTGGGCCTTGTTCAACACCTTGAACGTGAATGCTACGGGGCGTTCAGTGTTGCCCAACTAGTAAGACAAAAGTGCCACTATTCCATGTGACGACACATCAGCTACAAGCACTACTGTTTTTTCAGGATCGAAATGAATAAGAAGACATGGGTCACTGAGCAATGCATGTTTCAGTTCTTTATATGAGTGTTCACACTCCAAAATGGTTCAAATGGCTCTGAGCACTATGCGACTTAACATCTTAGGTCAACAGTGCCCTAGAACTTAGAACTACTTAAACCTAACTAACCTAAGGGCATCACACACATCCATGCCCGAGACAGGATTCGAACCTGCGACCGTAGCAGTCTCGCGGTGTTCACACTCCCCCGTCCGTTGGAAGGGAACATTTTTATGCTATGCGATGGAGCAGGAATTCGAGCTTCGTTCCGAAAGAAATTAATGTAGTAGGTTAGCTTTCCAAGAACAGCTTGCAAGAGGAGCAGGTAATCCCCGAATGATCTCTAAATGCTTATTCCAGGGACGAGGGGTATGGGCGTTAATGAGATGTCACAGGTATTCAGATTCGGTGTTGAAAAATGGACGTATCTGTAAATTTCGTTTGAATCTTACTACAGTTGGAACTTGAAAAAGAGATTCTAAATTTTAGAAATGGTGTACCAGAGCTTGTCCGGACAGAGTGATGTCATCCAAATAATTCTGACAGGGAGGAATCTTCGTCGCCACTAATACAAGAAAGCGTGAAACAAAGCTGGTGCAGATGTGCTTCCAAAGGGAAGGAGCTGTTAATGATCAAGACGGCGTGCATATTGACCACCATCTTTCTTCCTCATCCAGCGGAAGCTGAAGGAAAGTGTCTGCTAAGCAAATTTTAGAAAACAAACGTCCACCTTCTAAGCTCTTTTGTATGTGGGCGCTTGGAAAGAATTAAGAACTGTTTGAGACGTTTTCCCGTACGATTTTCTTGTGATTAGACGGAGAGATGCCCACTGACGTGTAGAAATGGATTTAAAAACTCCTGTACGTTCTAATCTGATGAGTTTAGACGTAAACCGATTAGCGTGAGGTACCAGATGTAAATGATATCCATGTTTTTCACACAATTTATGAATGGAAACCTCGTTATTGATAGCATGCACATTATCGGGATTATCTAAACCAAACAAATCAAATGCACCCATGCCAAAAATATTTGGACTAAAACTTGATTGCAATGTCACGAATGTTGTTAGTGCCGTCACATTTTTATATTTGTCTTGCAAAGTGCTTGTCCTAAGAACAGATGTGCTTTCATTTTTGTAGGCTGTGAGGTGGAGACATGAGGCCTGGAGCTTGGGTGTCACAATTGCTCATATGTTTTCTGATTAATTAATGTGACTGAAGCACCAGTGTTCAACTGAACCGGTGCAATCTGATTGCAAATCTGTAAAGATGGGAACGATTTCTGATTAATCCTCTGAATATGTTTGTCAGTTGCGACTTTCAGAAGGCAATGATGGTCTGATTTGTTAATAACAAGACGTTTCCTTGTTTGTCTACTTCAAGGGAATTTCTTAACGGATCAAAATTCTTGACTGAGCTTCGCAGCTCTTGTGCTTGTTTCCACAGGCTCTGTGAGTATTTTCATGAGGACAGTGAGGATTCAGAATGTGGGATCACATTGCTTTCCGTTTTCTCAAATTTAGATTTGCATAGAACATAGTTTACTTTGCGAATCTTTTATAAGCACACTTGCCGGGTTTGTGCTGGTTTGTGACAGTGTCAGCATGACGCTTGTTGCAAGGAGCTATGTTTGCAGTGTAGCGCAATACTTAACACAAGGCTTTCGGAGCATGCGAAATTGCAGACAAAGCGGCTGGACATCTCGTGTTCTGTTTGCACCACTGTTTGCAGCTGCTGTGAAAGTCACATGGAACAGAACCTGCTTAGAACTACTCACTATCAGCATTGCAACAAAAGGCACTTCAAAGTTTTTCTCCACAATGTCTTACACATCCCTATATTGAATCACTTTTAGTTTATCAGTGACATCAAGAAAGTGATTCTTTAGTCTCAGCCCATATATTATTGTCAGTCAGGTTCTAAATAGTTGTATCTTGAAGCACTTCATCTTGATATGAAACTCCATAAGTCCAGTGAAGTTTAGAATAACTCATCATGCCCTTGACGTCCATGATCCATTCCGTGTAAGTTTGATTACTATGACCATGTGGGGTAGGTTCCGACTGAGTTAACGATGTAAATTTCCGAAGCTGATAGGATAAGCGGGGTAATTCCAGGAACAATTAAGATAAGGGGCTATCATGTTACACATACAGTGTCAGGTTAGACCCGACGCAACTGGGCGAGTTATATTCATACATCAAATGAGTTCTCAATTGTGAAAAAGGACTACAGTCAGCTGTAGGATAGAATGAAGACAACGAAAATTCGTGCCGGACCGGGACAGGAACCCCCATTTCCCGCTTATCGCGAGCGATCGCCTTACCATTTGGCTATCCGTGCACGACTCACCACCAGACCCAAACTTCCATATTTCGTCACCCATGCGTCTACGACCGATAGTCGTATCTCAATTATGTATATTCCCGCACAGGTCAAACGTTGTATTTGAAAGTCGCTTTCCCGCTATCGGCAGATAAATGCGATATTGCACTGCCTGTGTTATTCCGATTACGATGCAAAGTTCCTTTGGACATACATGCATGTTCAAAGGAAATTTACATCGTAATCGGAATAACACAGGCACTGCAGTATCGTAGTTATATTCGTGGTCAAACCAGGGGAAGCCCCGTGCTGCCAACTCATCCCTACCCCTTCCCACCTACTTTGGAGTCCTCCACCGCTACCCTCCCCCACCCCTCCATAACCAATAATATTCAAGTATCCCCCCCCTTCCTCATTCTTTTATAGCTACAGCAACTGCAAGAGATATGTCATTTGAGATCTGTATGCTGTCAATAGTGAGACGATCAGGTTCGTTTGGGGTCAGTACTGTGAATTTGTTATACATAATCATAATAACAAATTGAATTCGTTATTATTCCAATTATTTCAGTTTCATCATTCAAGGTCTCTGCACTGTTGACAGAGGAGCACCAGCATCAGAGTCATCCTACTTAAAAAATGGGGTCAAACACTACCACAATTTACAAGGTAAGGTACTTTGACCGTACAGTGTGTGTGTGTGTGTGTGTGTAAATTAATAACGTCGTGGCATATAATGCAAAATGGCGGTTAACATTAATGTAATTTATGACGTAAGGTAGTTTGACATTGCAGTGTGTGGGTCAATAACGATAACTTTGCCAAATATACATCATCCCGACATTACCAGAGTGTGTGATGTCATAACGTATTTATTAAAACGAGCGCATCGTCCTACTGGCGGCTACAACGTTATTTAATTGCATTGCAGATTATTCTGCAAAATATGGGTAAATGTTAACAAACTGCATGACATTACAGTGTGTGACTGTGGTGTGTCTGAATTACTACAATTTAATGACATCATGACATATTCTGCTAAATTTCGTAATATATTAAGAAAATTTATTACGTAAGACGCTTTGACAATGCAGTGCGTGACAGTGGCTCAGTTGGACTACTATAATGTAATGACGTCATCGTATATTTAAAAAATGACTGTAATTTGTGAAAAATTTGTCCAACAATGTTGAAGACGCCAACATGTTCATTACAAAGTATGAAACTGTTTTTACATTTGGTTCTTCCGGATCATTAGACGGTTTACGTTCCAAATTCTGCAAATACCACAGTGTAACAAATAAATTACGTGTTCTTGCATTACTGATGTGTAACATCGGAGACTGTTAAAAGCAGTGACATAAGATGTCTACATCCCACAGCTATCTACATTTTACGACCGATTGTCTCCCAAATATCTGTCATTTTATTACAAGTAAATATGATGCTAAAGAAATACCGCAGATCATTGTTTCCACAAAATGTTTCAATAACCTGCGTTAAAAATTTTCAGTAGTGCATTATTTGTTTAATGAGAATTATAACCCTACCTATACCTTCTGCAAGCAAGCGCACCGACGAAAGACTACATATCTCCGTTACAGTTTACGTGTGTCTTCAGTAGTTGACTTTAAAAAAAAATTCTCCATAAAACTGTAGCCGGCCGGTGTGGCAGAGCGGTTCTAGGCACTTCCGTCTGGAACCGTGCGACCGTTACGGTCGCAGGTTCGAATCCTGCCTCGGGCACGGATGTGTGTGATGTCCTTAGGTTAGTTAGGTTTAAGTAGTTCTAAGTTCTAGGGGACTGATGACCTCAGATGTTAAGTCCCATAGTGCTCAGAGCCATTTGAAGCATTAAATTGTATTGGATGGGAATGGATAGAGGAATACAATTTACACTGAACATATTATTATCGCTGTGCAACTCTCCAGCTAGATTTGTCAGGACTATCTGCCTGGCGATGGTTGCGGGCCAGGGGAATTACCGACTGGGCGTCAGTATCTGCAGACTACAGGACATGACTCGTCGTGGTCACCAACAACAGTCGAAAGCATCTCAGGCACCTAATGTAGAGCGAGCAAATGAGAAAGAGAATATATCTCTCGCACTAGGTACTAACCGTCAAGAAGTCACCTAACATACGGTAGATAGTGGCAGGAAGTATTCGTCAGAGCTGCTCTGATGACGAGCCGATATACATACTGGAGAATATGCACCCAAGAATGATAAACAGCAGCTCCGCAGAATGCCGCCTGTATTAACTGCTTTACCCATCTTTCGCATTGCCGCTGACAGTCCTTTTGTGTTTATTATCTTGATAAGGTTATCGTGGAGAAAACACTTTGCAAATATCTTCATATGCGGGCAGAAATTGCGCAGTGTGATCTACGTACTGTACATGACGTCTTCCACAGAGTCAGCGAACAACTACTGCTACAAGTAATATGTCCACATATTACTAATGTGTGAAACAATTACCCTCACCAACTGTATAAAAATAATGTTGCTAAGTACCAGACCTACATTATTTGTGTGTGATAACATTATAAGGCATGTAAATAACTACAGGAAAATGCCAAAATTGCTCTGTAAGCAACTACCGCCACCAGTATTAAAAAAAATGACGTCGTAATATTATAAAACAATAACATCAGTATAAGACTGGCAATAGCATACTTATAAATAACTACTGAAAATATGATGTAAATACAGATCTCCAAAGTCCGCGTAAATCACACCATATCACTATGCCTTGTGGAGACTCAAGGGGAAGTGGAAGCACGACGGCTCGCTCTTTTCCCGCAGAGACATTCCTATCTATCTCGCGTATTCACCGCTATGCCTATAATTTCTACTAAGAAGGTTCAACTAGCGGACAACACATGCACAATGGCTGACAGTAATTGGCGGAAATATGCCCTGATTACAGGACGAATCCCGCCGTTCCGCACAGAACCATGCACACACTACGTACCTCTGAAACTGGCTGGAGATGGAATGACGGGCTGTGAAGTTGCCCGCGGAGTAGCGAACACCTGTAAGAATCTTTGATGGCAACAGATAACATCCAGAAACGCTACAAAGAAGACGATGTTCTGTATTCTAACACACTATCAAGGAAATTTAGAGAAATGTAACTTGTAACTGACTGCTTATTGACTTAAGTACCACCAACATATATTTCGAGTAAGTAACAAGAACCTAAAGCAAATTAGACTCATATTAGACATCCATTTTTTCCCTCTCTCTATTTCCGAGTGGCACGAGGTATCCTTCACCAAGGTGGAGCTTTTGCCAGCTATAGTTGTGAGTGCATAGCCGTTCCCAATATGATCATCTTATCCAGTCTTGATTTCTGTAGCAAGTTCCTGATACCAGTAACTTGGCTGACAAATCGATTTTCGTGAAGACGAATAGCCAGTCATCCACTTCCTCCTACCATTAACAAATGTTCATTGAAATTACAGTCTCGTATGACCTATAGATCTAATACTGATTTTGAAATGTAGTTTGCTTATGACAGACAGTGATCCAGCACAGCAATGTGATCAGATGCACTACATAGGATTCCATCAAGAAGTAGCCTACAAAATGGCTGCAGTAATGCTGTGTTGTATTTGGGGTTATTCCAAAAAATGGTTTAAATGGCTCTAAGCACTATGGGACTGTGGTAATCAGTCCCCTAGACGTAGAAACTACTTAAACCTAACTAACCTAAGGACATCACACACATCCGTGCTCGAGGCAGGATTGGAACCTGCGACCGTAGCAGCAGCGCGATTCCGCACTGAAGCGCCTAGCCGGCCGCGGTTGTCATGCGGTTCTAGGCGCTCAGTCCGGAACCGCGCGACTGCTACGGTCTAAGGTTCGAATCCTGCCTCGGGCATGGATGTATGTGATGTCCTTAGGTTAGTTCGGTTTAAGTAGTTCTAAGTTCTAGGGGACTGATGACCACAGATGTTAAGTCCCATAGTGCTGAGAGCCATTTGAACCATTTTTTTGAAGCGCCTAGAACCGCTAGGCCACAGCGGTCGGCGAGTTATTCCAACCGGTAGCAAAAACCTCTGGGTAAAGTTCCAAGATGGCAGCATTTCTAGTCACGTGATCTTCTGGTCATTCTTGTACGTGCAATCCAATTTTAAACTCCTAGACCAGTCACATTATTCGTGTTTTGAGTATGCTGCGACAGGGAAACACCAGGGCCAAGGGTAGGGCGCCTACGAAATCTGTATCATGATGCTGTGTTTTTATGTATTTTGTTTACAGAGGAAGCATCGCTTACAAACCTTCTTCGAAATATGCTGTAATCGTCACTTAAAAATGCGTGGTGGCAGCGAGTAGTTGATAAACAACGACTCGCCCGGTTAACATGAGGTGTGGAGTTTTCACGAATCGTATCATTGGTCACGGTTTTGTTGATGACACTTTAAATAGCCGAACGTACGTAAAGAACTGCGACTGTACCGATAGAAATGAATGTCTGGCTGATCCCAGACAAGACCAACATACACGACGGGACGGAATTAAGAAAGTTGTTTGTCAACTTCTGAGTGTTTTGTTGAGTCCACAAAGTAATTGTTCAGTAAAGTTCTAATTTTTGAGCCCCCATGTGCATCTGCATGAATAATAAATTGTAACTGTAGAAATTCACTGTATATAGGGCCTCTGAACTGTGTGGTGTCACCGCCAGACACCACACTTGCTAGGTGGTAGCCTTTAAATCGGCCGCGGTCCATTAGTATACGTCGGACCCGCGTGTCGCCACTATCAGTGATTGCAAACCGACCGCCGCCACACGGCAGGTCTAGAGAGACTCCCTAGCACTCGCCCGAGTTGTACAGCCGACTTTCCTAGCGATGGTTCACTGCCTGCATACGCTCTCATTTGCAGAGACGACAGTTTAGCATAGCCTTCAGCTACGTCATTTGCTACGACCTAGCAAGGCGAGTTACTATATGTCTTCTGAACAGATAATATTGTGAATCATGTACCGTCCAGAGCGACGTTCCTCATTAATGGATTAAAGTTAAGTATCAAACTAATTATGTCCGCTTTCTGAATTCTCATTCCTTCTCATGTTCCAGACCTCACGTCAGTATAGTTCTTCCCTCCTCACGCCAGCCTGCGTGAGCTAAAACGCGTGCATTTCGGCCTCCATTCGTAACACGGTGTTGGATCTTCTGCCAACACAACATGAACATGTGGCTGGATTTCGAAAACTTGCCTATGCTGCAGTTTAGAGACCAACTACCGAAATTTTGGCATTAACCCTAAAAAAAATCCAGTCACAAAGATTACACAAATACAGACAGGAATTTGCGGTGAAAAATAATGTTTACTACCCACAGTATTTTAAATTTTCAGAAAAACTGAGTTCATTCAATCACTGTAACGCTCATTACAGATTAGTAAAGGATTATCATTGAGTTGATTAATGTCTGTGCAAGGATTAAAAAAATGGGACAGTATGTCACGTCCACGTTAACTCCCGGAAAAATTTCAGGAAATAATCGAAGTTCATTTAGCACATGTTTGACGTTAAAGTTCCATATTGTGAACGAGCTAAATTTCTAGTGCACATCAATCCCAAATAACAGCCACAGAAAAGTTTATAGATCGCCTAGCGCGAAAGATTCAGAGTTCACACAATGTAAATATTTCAGAGTATTCACTAGCAACACAAGTTAATATCACAAATCCACGACTTAACACAAATATAGTATTTTGACTCACATAAAATACTACCTACTGCCCCGCATACGTACTCGGTGTCACAGATCTCAAGCCCGACTTCCAATCAAAAACAAAGCAAAAGTATAAAGTGCCGTGCGCAAGCTGGCTGTCCCCAATTTAAGCCCTTGCCTTGATGCAAGTGAAGCGTACGCACTTTCGACTTTCACAACATATTTGTAACTGTAACTTAAATGTTATGTACATGTATCGTACATCAGATTACACATATATTTCCTCAATTTTATGTTGTTATTCTTGGTTTTGCCCTATGAAGAACAGTTTGTTCATAAATAACGATTTTTTAAGATAAACAATACTTTACATTGTTCAGTTACTAATAAATATAACCAATTAAAACTAAGTACATTCCTAATTCCCTATCTGTGTCTATTTCGTAATCCTGTCGCTACTTTCAGTATTTTATTTATTACTTGTGTGAAAAGGTTTTTATGAGTGGAATGCACATTGGGGAATGTAATTCAAAATAGGTACTATTTATAAAAATCTACTATGATAGACCATTAGTAAGTACTCAGAAAGACTCAGCAAGACTCCTCAGACATTATATCTGTGAAAATCTCTTAAGGAGTATTGAGATTTTACTTTTGAAATTTCTTTTTATACAAAAAAAACTACTTTTCCGATTTAAGGTGTGTTTTCACCTATACGCTCATTTTAATCAGTTGGGTTCAGTACCCGTTGGGTTTAGTCTTATTTGGTATTCATTCTGAACACTGAGTTCAACGGTGGTGGCTACTCCTCCATTTTTCACGATAACGGCCAGACGCTCAGGTTTTCCTGATCACGCCGCCAAAATATGGGTTTATCTGCTAGCCGCTGTCCTGTGATGTTCGTAATTCTCATACGCAGCCTGTTCGCCATTCACTGAGGCTCATAGGGTGCCGCCGTCCACTGATGACGCTGCGAGACTCGTGAGGTTACTATGCTACGACCAGCTCGGGCCGACTTGCCCTCCTGGCTATCGAAACAGGCGCTGGCTGCGCCGCACCTGCTCTTACGTCACAACAGTACGCGTGTTCCCGAACGTCTCACGGTCTTAACTGTTTTAAAATTCCCAGAAACAGTGGCGTAACGTGAGGGGAGACTTTGAGACGTAGTCTCCCCTGCATTCGTGCTTAAAAAATATGCAATATTAATTCATAACAAAAACATAAACAACTTTCTAATAAGAGCTCTAAATGTGCGAAGACATCAGTTTTGTAGCCCCCGCCGCACCCCGAGTATTGGTGTAGTTGCCTGCTGGAGACTCGACTGCTCTCAGTCTCTCAGTCTCTGCCTCCCCTGGCTGTGTGCGCCTTCGCTTTAGTGGCATTCTGGGCTCCCCTCCTCTTCCCCTCTTCTACGTAGGCTGGTGGGCTGCATTTGTTGGCAGGTATCGAGACTAGTCTCTAACGCTTCTATGCTGGCTTTTAACGCGGAGCCGGCCGCGGTGGTCTAGCGGTTCTAGGCGGTCAGTCCGGAACCGCGCGACTGCTACGGTCGCAGGTTCGAATCCTGCCTCGGGCATGGATGTGTGTGATGTCCTTAGGCTAGTTAGGTTTAAGTAGTTCTAAGTTCTAGGGGACTGATGACCTCAGAGCCATTTGAACCATTTTTTTTAACGCGGAAGTGAAAAGTCGAGCGGTTTGTATTCATAGTCATTTTTTGTGTGATTTTAGTGTATATTTTCGTTGTGTCGCCCACATGAGTGAGCCAGCACCTGAACACCTTACAGAATTTTTATTAAAAACGATTTTTCTACATTAACGTACGAAAAACAATGTGAATTGAAGGACAAACTATCTACTCCTATACTCAGTATAGTTTTAAGTGAAACCAAACGAAAACGCTCTTTTCAGACAGCCTGGTACGAAAAGTATACTTGGCTGACTGCGAATGCAGCTAATAAGATATTATATTGTTATATATGTCTTCTGTTTGTGGGGAAAGAGAATGGTGCAATGAGGGCATTTGTACAATGAAGAACTTTGACACGAAAGCACAAAAGCATCAGATATCAAAACGTCACCTGCAGAACAAAGGATCATTTCAGTTACTGCGCAAAAGTAGAACTGAGCACGCCCTTTTTGAAGCCGCTCGCCTGACAGCAATGAAATACAACTAAGAAATTGCATCCAACAAGAGAGTATCGGCTCGTCTTATTCAGGCGATTGTATTTCTTTGTAAAGAAGAACTAGCCTTTCACGGCCATCGAGAACAGGAATCCTCCAGCAACAAAGGTAACTATCTGGAATCATTGGATTTACTAGCTCAAGGGGAGCATTTAATCCGAGATCATCAGTCATCATCTTCAACCTTTAAAGGAACTTCTCCAGATATACGGAATGATGTACTAGAAGTGATAACTCTGGCAGTTAACGAGAAAATAAAAGCTAAAATTCATAACTGCTATTGCATTTCGATTCCGACTGATGAAACATTAGACGTGTCATGCTAGAGTCAAACGAGTGTAATATTCAGACATTGTATTGCAGACAAAATTCTGCTATTGCATTTCGATTCCGACTGATGAAACATTAGACGTGTCATGCTAGAGTCAAACGAGTGTAATTTTCAGACATTGTATTGCAGACAAAATTAAGGGAAGATTCGTTGGGTTTTACGATGTTTCTGAAGATAAAACTGCTGAAGGTTTATCAAACATTATTCATGCAGTATTGAAAGGATGGAATGTGGAAGGAAAAGTGGTTAGTCAAACAAATGATGGCGCTTCAGTAATGGCGGGCAGAGAAAGAGGACTAAAATGATTGATGAACCAGTTCTGTCCCTATGCGCTGCTTATTCATTGTAACGCACACCAACTAAATTTGGTACTGTTGCATGCCTCCAAAATCATACGAGGAGTACGCGTGTTTGTAAGTGATTTTACTACATTCCATTCGTTTTTCAGCAAATCATCAAAACGAGCTTTATTGATAACTGAGAAAGGATTTAAACTGCCACATGCAAGCAATACTCGCTGGAACATTCGTTCCAGGACACTTTCGACAATATCTAGTCTTATCTCAGAGCTATATAGTGTTTTTAATTATATAATTGATGATACAGACTCTCAGTGGAACTAGAATCTTTGAGCTGTGCTGTGATATGAAACGACGGATGGATGATCATACTTTTGTGTACTTGCTTTGCTTCTGCCGAGCGTGCTTTGTTTATGTTAATTATCTTTTTAATGTCCTTCAGTCTAAAGCTGTCAGTTTAACTGCTTGCCACGATGAAATAACAACTGTTTTGAGAAACTTAAGACAACTAAGAAGGCAAAAACATTCGTTGATGAATGCATTAAATGCAGCGTAAGTTTGAATGGCAACTTATCATTCTGTGACAGTCAAAAGACATCTCTGAGGGTACTAACTTACGAGGTACTGGTTTTGCAATTTGTTCAGATGGAAGGAAGATTTCAAGAGTTTCGCCAAACTCAGTTTGTTGAACTTTTGAACGAAAAATGTTTCCCGAACTATCAAAAATAATTCCCAAAGTTGAAACTGCTTCACTTATTAGAACAGTACCATTTTTCAAACAATAACAACTTGAAAATTAACTGTGTAACATATACCTTGATGAAAATATTCACTTAACTCCAAGGATCCTCTTAAAGTACATTGTCAACAATGATTTAGACTCCGTTTATGAAGAAACAACGAAGTTCCTACGTTGGGTTTTGACCCTACCCGCAACTAAGCAAGAAGTGAAAGAAGCATGAGTACTCTTAAAGGAGTGAAGAATTATTTAAGGAATTCAATGTCCAACACCCAGATGTCGTGTTTGAGCACGTTAGCAATAGAAAAGACACTGTTTGGAGAGATAAGACCGAGTTATAGACTTATTCGCGGAAAAAAAGACAGGCCCATTGCACTTGTGTACAAGAAAATGTAAGTGCTTCTTCTCTTGCGGCTGCAGTTCTCCAAATCTGTCATCGTTTCTTGAACAAGTTAGTTATTATGGTAGTTGTAGTGGTAGTTGTAGTAGTAGTAGTGGTTGTTGTTGTTTTGTTTGATGCATTTTGTTAAGTTTGTTTAAATTATTGTTTATTGTATTATTTGTCTCCCGATAATAGCTGCAGAGTCTCCCTAACATTTAAAACCACACTACGCCAGTGCTAATCACAAATACAGGGATGTACACTGAAGAGCCAAAGAAACTGGTACACCTGCTTAATATTGTGTAGGACCCCCGCGCATGCAGAAGTGCCGCAACACGACGTGGCATGGACTCGACTAATGTCTGAAGTAGTGCTGGACGGAATTGGCACCATTCATTCTACAAGGCTGTCCATAAATCTGTAAAAGTACGAGGGGGTGGAGACCTCTTCTGAACAGCACGTTGTAAGCATCCCAGATATGCTCAATAATGTTCATGTCTGGGGAGTTGGGGACCAGAGCAAGTGTTTAAACTCAGAAGAGTGTTCCTGGAACCACTCTGTAGCAATTTTGGATGTGTGGGTTGTCGTACTGCCCTGCTGGAATTGCCCAAGTCCGTCGGAATGCACAATGGACATGAATGGATGCAGGTGATCAGAAACGATGCTTACATACGTGTCACCTGTCAGATTCGTATCTAGACGTATGAGGGGTCCCATATCACTCTAACAGCACGCGCCCCACACCTTTCCAGAGCTTCCACCACCTTTAACAGTCCCCTGCTGACATGCAGGATCCATGAGATTGTCTTCAAACCCGTAAACGTCCATCCGCCCAATACAGTTTGAAACGAGACCCGTCCGATCAGACAACATGTTTCCAGTCATCAACCGTGCAATGTCGGTGATGACGGGCCCAGGAGAGGCGCAAAGCTTTTGTAACGTTGTTACTTTAATTTTCTATGAAAGCGGTACTGATAAACAATAAAAGCGGTTTAAAAGCTGTGAGCTGTCTGGGGAAGTTAACCGTGCATTACTGCGCAACTGTTTCACCAGGTATCTAGTCTAGCTTACCAAATTCCCAACCAGACTAACATTAATTATAATCTTTTAATAGTAATACAACAACCGGTAATATATATATATATATATATATATATATATATATATATATATATATATAAGGATAGAGTATCATGGAGAGCTGCATCAAACCAGTCTCAGGACTGAAGACCACAACAACAACAACATGATGGGACACCAACATATTTTGCTAATGTTGTAAGACGATATATGACGCATCAATGTGGTTGAAGAAGTGGAGCAGCGAACTGTGCAGTCTTATTAAAATTTGAAAGATTTTCCAGGGGTGCGTGAATAAATTCGTAAGCCACTGCAGAGACAAGTGCTTTGATCAGCCGAATGTGAGGATGACAAGTGGAATATCTCGTTTTTCATATGCGGATGTACAGTAAAATGTAACATGTAACATGCAAATATCTAGTCTAGCTTACCAAATTCCCAACCAGACTAACATTAATTATAATCTTTTAATAGTAATACAACAACCGGTAATATATATATATATATATATATATATATATATATATACTCCTGCAAATGGAAAAAAGAACACATTGACACCGGTGTGTCAGACCCACCATACTTGCTCCGGACACTGCGAGAGGGCTGTACAAGCAATGGTCACACGCACGGCACAGCGGACACACCAGGAACCGCGGTGTTGGCCGTCGAATGGCGCTAGCTGCGCAGCATTTGTGCACCGCCGCCGTCAGTGTCAGCCAGTTTGCCGTGGCATACGGAGCTCCATCGCAGTCTTTAACACTGGTAGCATGCCGCGACAGCGTGGACGTGAACCGTATGTGCAGTTGACGGACTTTGAGCGAGGGCGTATAGTGGGCATGCGGGAGGCCGGGTGGACGTACCGCCGAATTGCTCAACACGTGGGGCGTGAGGTCTCCACAGTACATCGATGTTGTCGCCAGTGGTCGGCGGAAGGTGCACGTGCCCGTCGACCTGGGACCGGACCGCAGCGACGCACGGATGCACGCCAAGACCGTAGGATCCTACGCAGTGCCGTAGGGGACCACACCGCCACTTCCCAGCAAATTAGGGACACTGTTGCTCCTGGGGTATCGGCGAGGACCATTCGCAACCGTCTCCATGAAGCTGGGCTACGGTCCCGCACACCGTTAGGCCGTCTTCCGCTCACGCCCCAACACCGTGCAGCCCGCCTCCAGTGGTGTCGCGACAGGCGTGAATGGAGGGACGAATGGAGACGTGTCGTCTTCAGCGATGAGAGTCGCTTCTGCCTTGGTGCCAATGATGGTCGTATGCGTGTTTGGCGCCGTGCAGGTGAGCGCCACAATCAGGACTGCATACGACCGAGGCACACAGGGCCAACACCCGGCATCATGGTGTGGGGAGCGATCTCCTACACTGGCCGTACACCACTGGTGATCGTCGAGGGGACACTGAATAGTGCACGGTACATCCAAACCGTCATCGAACCCATCGTTCTACCATTCCTAGACCGGCAAGGGAACTTGCTGTTCCAACAGGACAATGCACGTCCGCATGTATCCCGTGCCACCCAACGTGCTCTAGAAGGTGTAAGTCAACTACCCTGGCCAGCAAGATCTCCGGATCTGTCCCCCATTGAGCATGTTTGGGACTGGATGAAGCGTCGTCTCACGCGGTCTGCACGTCCAGCACGAACGCTGGTCCAACTGAGGCGCCAGGTGGAAATGGCATGGCAAGCCGTTCCACAGGACTACATCCAGCATCTCTACGATCGTCTCCATGGGAGAATAGCAGCCTGCATTGCTGCGAAAGGTGGATATACACTGTACTAGTGCCGACATTGTGCATGCTCTGTTGCCTGTGTCTATGTGCCTGTGGTTCTGTCAGTGTGATCATGTGATGTATCTGACCCCAGGAATGTGTCAATAAAGTTTCCCCTTCCTGGGGCAATGAATTCACGGTGTTCTTATTTCAAAAAAATGGTTCAAATGGCTCTGAGCACTATGGGACTCAACTGCTGAGGTCATCAGTCCCCTAGAACTTAGAATTAGTTAAACCTAACTAACCTAAGGACATCACAAACATCCATGCCCGAGGCAGGATTCGAACCTGCGACCGTAGCGGTCTTGCGGTTCCAGACTGCAGCGCCTTTAACCGCACGGCCACTTCGGCCGGCCGTTCTTATTTCAATTTCCAGGAGTGTATATATAAGAGAATTTAAATAAAAAGAAATAAATCAGTTTATATTTGGAAATTTATTTTAACATTGATAATTGAAATTTCAGCATATTAAACTTGATTCATTACTAAGCTGGTGCCTTATTTAGGATTGTGAAAATGTGAGTTTGTAATCTTACGGAACACATCAAATAGGGAGCCAAGATAGGGAGACTATATACAACACTGCATTCATAAAATAACACACAAAGAACGTTGAAACATATGCAAGAGGAAATTAACCACAACCAACCGATTCAATTTTCACCCAAAGAAGTTACGTTCGTAGCGCAATCCTGTCGGTCATGTAATTACCACACACTGGTATACTAAATTCATCCTAACTCTCTGTGAAATCTTCACGAAAAGAATAGCTGAGGGCTACTTTGATGCTTTCACCACATGCTTCACGTGGTCAACTTGGTTTACACAAAGAGTGTAACTCCACAATAATTTTGATAATTAAAATAAATTACATCGAAACGCAATTTACTAAAGAAAAACCTCGAACTGGTTACTATCGTCTTACTATTAACCTGATGGGTCAAACAGTTGTATAAGCACGTGGTACTAGTCTCATAAAGTACACCCCACGTGGGTTGAACATAAAGAAAAGTTGCTATATTGAAAAATATTGTCAAGACGAGACGTTATAATCACAAGAGCATTCGCATTTAAGATTGATGATGTTAGTTAGCGTTACTGATCAACACGTGGTTCCACTTTACTCACAAAGTAGTGACAAAGCAACTACCGGAAGACATTCTGAACTTCACACCCGAATTACACTGGGTTGCAATTTAAGATAACAATAGATGTTTTAGAGATAAACCTGAAATAAAGGTGATTAAATTTTCAGTTAGGCTGAACTTAAGAAATCCATTGTCCTGCGGACTTAGCAGACACGCGCTTAGCCGGAGATCTTACCACTTCAGACCCTCGCCGCGGACAGACTGACCTGCGCTCCTACCGAGCGTGCTTCCCAGATACAAACGGAAGTGACCAGAGAGGCAGCTTCCTATACAACATGACAAGGGACGGACAGAAACATGCTAAGAATGGAAACCTCTCTGCTTTTAGAAGGCGTAGCTACCTGTTCCGACGTTGGTCCTACTGTTCTCTAGCAGACAGGCTTGTCTGCTACCCTCAAGCATGCAACTAGAAACGCATTTGCTCATTCATCCTCTCACACAGAAGGGAAGGGGGATGACAGTATCTTATCATATACAGTATATAAAAGAAAGCGGATGTAGGTTCCGTCTGAGACTGTGTGACATGAATTACATATAAACTGTGTTTTAAAGTGTAGTAGTGCGACAGATCGTTCTTGTTTATGTGTAAAAGTGACACGTTTTACTGCTCAGTCTCCTCCCAGATAGTCAGAAATACCACAGTAAATTTAGAACAGGAATTTATGCTTTAACAGATTTAAGAAATTAACATGAAAGGAATCCAACTGAGACCTTTCACTTTGTATCGTGCAGTTAGCGAGGGTACACTAGATGTTCTGAGGCTCCGAATGCCCGTATCGATGATGTTTCGCACGCTGACACTTGTTGATGGCCCATTATTGAAATCTGCAACTTTTTGCGGAAGGGTTGCACTTCTGTCACGTTGAACGATTGAGCGATTCTCTTCAGTCGTCGTTGGTTCCTTTCTTGCTGGATCTTTCTCTGAACGCAGTGATGTCGGAGATTGGATATTCACACTACAGTCGTGAAATGATCGTAGCGGAAAATCCCCACTCCATCGCTACCTCACAGATGCTGTGTCCCATAGCTCATGCACCGACTGTAACATCACGTTCAGACTCACTTAAATCCCGACAAGCTGCCAGTGTGGCAGTAGTAACCGATCTAACAACTGCGTCACACACTTGTTGTCTTATATAGCCGTTACCGACCGCAGCACCGTATTCTGACTGTTTACATGTCTTTGTATTTGAATACTGGTACCTACACCAGTTTCTTCTCGGATTCCAAACAGATATCCTTGCCGTAGTTGTTCGAAGACGTAACTGAACGCAACGCAATTCATGTTGTGGAAACATGACGGTTGTGCCACCCAACCCACACAGATCATTACAGACTCTATTAACAGATCATTTGGAAGTCGTAGGCTCATTCGTTAGGGACACTTAAAATGTCAGTAGTCTTAGCAGATTTGACACCTCTGGACTTTCGTCTATAGGGACAATTAAAACAGAAGTTTTACATGGAAACGCTGATGATTCCCGAAGACATAACATGCCGTATAACACGGGTGTAATCTGAGGGAGATCCAGATGAAATTCGAAGTACAGAATTGCCGATCCAGAGCTTGTGTCAGGGTTCAAGGACAACATCTTCGGCACTTGATACGACAATCACAACAACAAACTCACAAAACGCGGCTGAGTTACTCGTTTATTTACGTTTGATAGAATAGGTGCAGACGTTTCTGGGACCTCTTCCACGGACTGCGAACCAGTGATTCGTGGCTCTGTTATTTTGTTACTCTTTGATCGTGTTCCTCACATGTTATTTCACTGAAATCCTCTTCCAAGGCTCGTTCCATGCAAGTTAGTTTTAATTCAGACATTTCTGCGCGCTTGTCACTGATTGTCTGTGATTTTATGACTGTGACTCAATAACGATGCATTTCAAACCGATGGTTATCTGTAAAATTTTGCTCGCTTTGGCATAGCAGGTGTAGTAATTCAACAGTTGCAAACGTTGAAAGTTACTTGGTTACATCAGAAAATTCACGTCATTTTCCTCTCGGCTAAAACAGCACCGCGATACATTTATCAATCTGAATAAATTTTGGGTGTCCTGAACGTAAATACTCCGTCCAGCTGGCGTTTGGGGCTGGATCATCCCGACACTTGTTCCTAGCAGAGCAAAGGCTGTTCCCCCTGTTCTTTTAAGCTTGACAGTTAATGGATTACCACCTGGCTGAGATAGTTCCAGCAATGTTTATCGCCAGCCTGCGCTTCGTATGACATTCGCATCCACGAGTTACGACCATGGAAAGGCGAATCCGTGCATGCTTTCCTATATACTCTTGTATTCAGTCAGGAAAATAAAAGTTTGATAACCATAATGCTCAACGCAGAAAATATATTTCGTGTACTCTTACACTTTTATTCGCTACAGCTTTCCTGTGCTGTAAACCGATATATCAATATGAGAAGGTCATGCAGCTGTACTGAAAATGGTGGTTCCTGTCAATTCGTGGATAGTTTCACGAACTTCTTCAACTGTTTCATGGGACTGCTACTTTCTTTGACACCACTATCCACCGTCGACGTAGTGAGAACTATGCTTGTTTTCGGCACTTCTGAGAAATCACATGTGACTATCCACCTGAATTCCAATTTCCTCTTTAGACAAATCCTCCCCTATTATGGTTGGTCAGTAATCTGTTGAGAAACCGTTGACAACATCTGCACAATTCACGTCCCCAGAACCGGCGTTAGGTACTATATGCTCTCGGCGACTAACGGCAATTGTCTTTCATTTTCATGATTGTGACATATCATTCTGACCAAGCAAGATTTTTATCTGTCAGCTTAATGGGTCATTGCGCTCTGATTATACGTCAGTAAATTTCGGTAGTACTGATTCAGGTATGAAACTAACATCGCCGGCCAGAGTGGCCGAGCGGTTCCAGGCGCTACAGTCTGGAACCGCGCGACCGCAACGGTCGCAGGTTCGAATCCTGCCTCGGGCATGGATGTGTGTGATGTCCTTAGGTTAGTTCGGTTTAAGTAGTTCTAAGTTCTAGGGGACTGATGACCTCAGAAGTTAAGTCCCATAGTGCTCAGAGCCATTTGAACCATTTTTTGAACTAACATCGTAATGAAGGATCATGTGGAACTTTAAAACAATTCGCCATCTATGGATACAGTCTGTATGGTAAAGTAAAGTGTAATAATCTGCCAGGAAGTTTCATATCAGCGCACACTCCGCTGCAGAGTGAAACTCTCATTCTGTAAAGTGTAATAGTTTTTAAGTGCAAAGCAGATTGTAGTTTCTGTTTCTGAAGGAGCCAGACGTCAAACATTAAATCTCCGTGCATGTCTTCAGCAATAATGTAATCCACGTCGCCACCTGTGAAGTCATTGCTACTTGAGACGGCGATTGGGGGGGCAATAAAAGTATATAAGAACAACGTCCATTGTTTTCATGATTTTGTAAACTTATTTTATTGGACAGACGACCTTCCTGTTGTTGTGGTCGTAAGGTAACCTAAGAGAGGGAACTCAAGTGCACCCTCTGTCTGTGAATCGTGTGATCTTTGTTCTCTATGTTGTCGTATTTTAGCTCTTTGTGTCTCGTAGGAGATTGTGGTACAGACAACATTTGGTCAAACGATCATGGGGACCACTTCAAATCAGGCCACTGTACCATGCCAGCGGTTGTTAATGCTAAGACAATGCGCTGCGCGTTAAAGTAGAGTAGCAGCTCATTAAGATTTGCAGTCATAGATGACTACTGTGACTGATTCTAACGACTACTCCAACCGCTTAGTCAAACGATATTTGTTTACCCTCCTGCATTTAGAACCACTTAAAAACGCTCTCACCACTGGGTATAGAACTGCTTTGGCTGCGAACAACATCCGATACCTACAAAAATTTGTCTGCTAGATCACTTACCAGTATCATATACGTTAACTGTCTTAACATTGAGATTATCGGGAAGCTACACACATGAAAAAAAGTTTTACATCACCTCGGTTCCGAGCGTTCCGGAACCTGTACAGAAAATTGGAATAGAGTTCAACATAAGTATCATTTCCCCCTTTTTATTGCTCATGAAAACCACACATTAAATGTTGTACCACCATACAGCGAGACCTTCAGAGGTGGAGGTCCAGATTGCTGTACACATCGGTACCTCTAATACCCAGTAGCACGTCCTCTTGCATTGAGGCATGCTTCTATTCGTCGTGGCATACTATCCACAAGTTCATCAAGGCACTGTTGGTCCATATTGTTCCACTCCTCAACGGCGATTCGGCACAGATCCCTTAGAGCTGTTAGTGGGTCACGTCGTCCATAAACTGCCCTGTTCAGTCTATTCCAGGCATGTTCGATAGGGTTCATGTCTGGAGAACATGCTGGCCACTCTAGTCGAGCGATGTCGTTATCCTGAAGGAAGTCATTCATTCATAAATGTGCACGATGGGGGCGTGAATTGTCGTCCATGAAGACGAATGCCTCGCCAATATGCTGCCGATATGGTTCCACTATCGGTTGAAGGATGGCATTCACGTATCGTACAGCCGTTATGGCGACTTCCATGACAACCATGGGCATACGTCGGCCCCACATAATGCCACCCCAACACATCAAGGAACCTCCACTTTGCTGCAGTCTTTGGACAGTGTGTCTAAGGCGTTCAGCTTGACCAGGTATTTTACAAACACGTCTCCGACGATTGTATGGTTGAAGGCATACGCGACTCTCATCGGTGAAGAGAACGTGATGTCAATCCTGAGCGGTCCATTCGTAGTTGGGTCCATCTGTAGCGGCGCTGAATAGTGTCGTGGTTGCAAAGATGGATCTCACCATGGACGTCGGGAGTGAAGTTGCTCATCATGCAGTCTACTGCCCACACGACGTCCTGTGGCTGCACAAAATTCAACATGGTGGCGTTGATGTCAGGGTTCCTCCGATCCATAATCCTCAGTTAGCGGTCATCGAATGCAGTAGTAGCCCTTGAGCATCCTGAGCGATGCATGTCATCGAGAGTTCCTGTCTCTCTGTATCTCCTCGATGTCCGAACAACATCGCTTTGTTTCACTCCGGCATGCCTGGATACTTCCATTGTTGAGAGCTCTTCCTGGCACAAAGTAACAATGCGGACGCGCTCGAACCGCGGTATTGACAGTTTAGGAATGGCTGAACTACAAACAACACGAGCTGTGTACCTCCTTCCTGGTGGAATGATTGGAACTGATCGGCTGTATGACCCCCTTCGTCTAATAGGCGCTGCTCATGCATGGTTATTTACATCTTTAGTAGGTTTAGTGACATCTTTGAACAGTCAAAGGGACTGTGTCTGTGTTACAATATCTACAGTCAACGTCTATCTTCAGGAGTTCTGTGAACTGGTGTTACGCCAAACTTATTTTGATGTGTGTAGTTAAGCTTTAGCTAGTTTCCCCATTAATAGCGACTTATACAGAGTGGGTCACTAACTATTGCCACCAATAATAACTCTGAAAGTATGATAGGAACTGAGAAGTTTAAGGAACAAAAGTTGCATGGGACAACGGGGGCAATAATAACAAAAAACCAACGTAATATTATGGCCCTCGTTGTTCCTTGTCACATTTATCCCACAAACGTTTCAGCTACTATCATACTTTCGGAGTTATTCTAGGTGGCATTAGTTAGTGACTCACCCTGTATATTCGTTCTAGGAGAAAGTCATGTGCATACGTGTTCCATTATTGGTTATGTGTATACTTTGTTCGTGTAACAGAATAGTACCGGAGGCTTTTTAGAAGTCAAGATACCAGGGCTGCACCATCTACGGAGAAACCTGACTTTCATAAGCTTTTACTAAACAGCTACAGCAGTGAAACGTCTCATTCACCGTCGAAATGACTCGGCACCGCGTTTCTGCTTAAAGGCTTTCTATATATTCGTGTTCTTCCATTCCAGGGAAATTCTGAAGAGTTCCTTTAACTGAGCAGGAGTTTTTCTTGCTTTGGCTGTCCTTTGCGGCTCTGTCGGAATTTTTGACAGACATTAAAAAAAAAGGGAAAAGAAAAGAAAAGATGTCGGTGCCTTCAAGATAGCCTCGAAAAAGAGCGTAGGGTGCGACAGATGCAGCGAGAAAGTGTAAGTTATAAAAGAATGGAAGACTTTATCATTTAGCAAAATTTCGTTTATAGAATTTCTAGCTCTATTGTCTATGTACGGAACTTGTGGGTTGCGTAAGTTAGTTTGTTACTGAGGTACCCATAATCTATTTCAGAAAGCTTTAATTGCCGCTAGTGGCTGCGGCACGAACGCGGCCGTATCAGTGTCCGAAACTTTTAATTGTGCCTCCACAGTGACTGGCGACCCATTGTTCAAAGAGCCTCAAAAGGAGTAAGCTGGGAGAGTGACGCCTTTTCTTTAAAGCAAACAATAGCGGTGCAGTATGAATGGGCTGTGTAAAGCTTGCTGTGGACAAGAATGGAATCCCAGAATGGAGGCGCAGTAGTGATGGTTACAAATACAAACTCTAGTGTGTGCATGAAACAGAACACTGCTTCAGTTTCTAAAGTCTAGTTACAATCGTCGTTCAGAAGAATTCTATAGCTAACAGGATTTTCAAATGAAATAAAGGCAATGAATGAACAAGCGTTGCAGCCAATGGAAGTTGTGTATCACTGCTCAGTCACTGTCAGTTCAACCCTCTTCTTTCTCTTGCTTAAAAGGGGCTTCGAATAATTCTCAAGCAGATGTTAAAAGGAGTGTTTCATGTTCTTTTATACGGGGGTACTGACGTTTCACTTCGTCAGGTGAGAAGGAACGCGGTTGTTCGGAGTAATTTTGTTTTACCACTCACTTTCTGTTGGAAATTACTGGTTTGCCAGTCACACGTCACCTATAGTTATCTATCCACCTATAGCGATCTATTATTTTGTATTGCGTTCATCTAGTGTTTAAATCTACTGGTAAATAATCTCTTGTGGTGCTATAGTAGGTTTTTTCCAACAACTTCAGTAACTTTTACTAGAAGCTTTGTTAAGTTTCCTTAACAAGACCTCACTGAGAATAATACACCGAGTTCGGCTCGTAATTCCTTAACTTTGTTGTGCTCCCAAATGCCACCCAACACCCATACTGGGATATATACCCGTCATATATTACGTGTACAAAGTGTCATCATCGTCGTATTTACAGTTCAGAAAGTGGGACGAGAGATAGTAATTGCGTCACGCCAGTAGTCTTTCAAGCGGGGTGTTTTCACATGCTACACATCTATGTATTCGTGCCCTGAATAGCATAGCAATGAAGCATCGACCGACATAATCATTTGAAAATACTCGTCATGCACTATCACTGTGACAATTTCTAGTCATAGAATAATATGTATGACACCACTATGCAGTTTGCCCTTTTTAAAAGTATATCATCTCGTCCGCACATGACACTCCTGTATTCTGAAACTACTTTAAAGTCAAACACTATGGAGAGAACTTTTTTTCCTCATAGGTTATTTGCTAGTGTTAGGGCCCAGTTCGATGCACCAAATGCTGGGAAGCTTTCGGAAAGTTGGCAGTTCCCTGCATTATTCATAAAATCGCTGCCTAATTACGCATTTATCCTTGTCGTCGTCAGGATAGGTTTTGTGTGCCTTCACTTCTTCTTCTCTGATGTAGATGCTTTAATATTACACGTCACATCATTGAATCTTTCATGCAGCTATTTGCGCACCATCAACTTACTCATTGTAGATATTTGCCTCGCACGTTCCGTCACATCCACCGTCTTCACTGTCACTTCTCACACCATCTCGCTGTCAGTGAATTCAATGACGCCACTGAGGCTGTCCATGATCACATATTCGAATATCACTTCGTCTGCTTGCAGCGCAAGAAAACAACGTGCACTTCTTAGAACTGAAACGTGGTCTTACTTAGTACTTAGTTCCCTCTGCCGTCAGGACTACGTCTAGCCTTGTCACTGACTGATCGACCCCTCCCGCCGGAGGTTCGAGTCCTCCCTCGGGCATGGGTGTGTGTGTAGCAAAAGTTACTTTAAGTTAGTTTAAGTAGTGTGTAAGTCTAGGGACCGATGACTTCAGCAGTTTGGTCCCTTAGAAATTCACACATTTGAACCTTTTTGAACGTCTAGCCTTATCGATTAGCCTGGATAGCCATGCGCGTTAAAGCGCCCGCTAACAGAATGGAAAGGCGCGCTGGAATAACGACGAGGGCGTTAGTGCCACCCTGGTTGGAAGTGGTTTTAGGGCGGTTTCCTACATCCATTAGGTGAATATCGGGCTGGTACCCATGTCCCGTCTCAGATCCACGCCACGTTATTTCAGATTTTGTACTAAATACAGTGAAAGTGTTTAAACACAGAAGAATGTTCCTGGAGCCACTCTGTAGCAATTCTGGATGTGTGGGGTATCGTATTGTCCTGCTGGAATTACCCACTTCCGTCGGTATGCACAATGGACATAATGGATGTAGGTCATCACACAGGATGCTTACGTACGTATCACCTGCCAGAGTCGTATGTAGACGTATCAGGTGTCTCACTCATATCACACCAATTGTACACGCCCCACACCACTACAGAGCCTCCACCAGCTTTAAAAGTCCCCTGCTGACATGCAGGGTTCATAGCCTCATGAGGTTATCTCCATACCCATACACGTCCATCCGTCCGATACAATTTGAAACGAGACCCGTTCGACCAGACAACATGTTTCCAGTCATCAACAGTCCAATTCCGGTGTTGATAGGCCCAAGCAAGACACAAAGCTTTCTGTCGTGCAGTCATCATGGCTACACGAGTGGGCATTCGGCTCCGAAAGCCCGTATCGATGATGTTTAAAAAAATGGTTCAAATGGCTCTGAGCGCTATGGGACTCAACTGCTGTGGTTATTAGTCCCCTAGAACTTAGAACTACTTAAACCTAACTAACCTAAGGACATCACACACATCCATGCCCGAGGCAGGATTCGAACCTGCGACCGTAGCAGTCGCACGGTTCCAGACTGCACGCCTAGAACCGCGAGACCACCGCGGCCGGCGATGATGTTCCGTTGAATGGTTTTCACACTGACACTTGTTGATGTCCCAGCATTGAAATCTGCAGCAATTTGCCGAAGAATTGCAGGTTCTGTCACGTTGAACGGTTCTCGTCAGTCGTCGTTGGTTCCCTACTTGTAGGATCTTTCTCTGGTAGCAGCAGTGGTGGAGATCTGATGTTTTATCGGATTCCTGATATTCACGGTACACTCGTGAAATGGTCGTACGGGAAAATCCTAACTTCATTGCTACCTCGGAGATGCTGTGTTCCATCACTCTTATGCCGACTATAACACCACATTCGAACTCACTAAAATCTAGATAACCTGCCATTGTAGCTTCAGTAACCGATGTAACAAGTGCGTCAGGCACTTTTTGTCTTATGCAGTCGTTGCCTACCGCAGTGACGTGTTCTGCCTGTTTATGTACCTCTGTATTTGAATACGCTTGCCTATACAAGTTTCTTAGGCGCTCCCGTGTATAAACCATTTATGCAGGGTTTCCGAGGAGGAATGACAATATTCAGGGATATTACAGAAACGATCATTCGAAGCAAAAATTCTAATAAAGATGGCCTGTAGAATGCATACTTTAGAGCTAAGAGCACTTTTTCATCTTCGATAATGTGAAACAAATCTGTTCTATTGCCAGCTGTTTGCTTTCGTTGTTTTGGTAGAAGGTAGTGTGGGGCAAAACAAGAAAAAGTTGTCTGGTAAACATAGGCTCTAAACTGCATAGTTGAAGAGCCATGAATCCTGGGACAGTAGGAGAGGTGTGTTTCACAGTATCGTAAATAATCACTATGCCGTAGCTCATAAGGTATGGCATTCTAGAACCATGATTACTAGAAGAAGTGCTCATGTCCCTTAAGGTACGCATTTTAGAGCCAATGTTTACTGGAACTATTTTTCGAATTATCATTCGTGTCATATATCTGAATGTTGGCCTTTACTCCTGGGATAGGACATTTGGAAATATGTGATAAGTTTCTTTGGCACCAAACTGCTGAGGTCATCGGTCCCTAGGTTTACACACTACTTAATCTAACTTAAACTAATTTACGCTAAGGACAACAAACACGCTCATGCCTGAGGGAGGACTCGAACCTCCGCTATCCGTGCAAGGCGCCCGAGACAGCGCGGCTACCCTGCGTGGCACTCCTGGGATATGCATACATATAATGTACTCTATGAAAATATTGTATGGCTGCTAGTCCATGTATAGGGTCGATAGAATTGAAACTACAGGATCGAAAAAGCTGGAGGCAAATCCCTCTGTGTTTAGGAGGCAAATATGCGCCGATGGAAAAGGTGGAAAGCGTGTGGAGAGCGCGCCACCTGAACTCAAAGCGCCAGTCAGTACTCAGTCGTCAAAGCGAGCATACCTCTGACCGTATACGAGGCTAAAATCTATACAATCCCATGGAAATACCTTCCTGCGTGGTCGCTGGCTCCGGTATTGTAGGTGTGGAACGTTTCAACAGCGCTCCTTGTAATGTGTTAATTAGAAGTGCTATGTGTGAGCCTTGTAAATGCTGATGCTGAAACTACACAATACTCGACAAAGCCGACATATTAATTTCACATCAATGCCTCCAGCCAACGCACTGGTTTCTTTAGTATTGCAAACAATGTGGGCTAGTATTTATTGTGTGTCCTTCTATCAGAAAAAATGGCTCTGAGCGCTATGGGACTCAACATCTTAGGTCATAAGTCCCCTAGAACTTAGAACTATTTAAACCTAACTAACCTAAGGACATCACACACATCCGTGCCCGAGGCAGGATTCGAACCTGCGACCGTAGCAGTCCCGCGGTTCCGGACTGCAGCGCCAGAACCGCATGGCCACCGCGGCCGGCTGTGTCCTTCTATCTATATAGTACAATTTGTATTTGCATACAGGCTGTTATTGGCCAAAGTCATGCTGCCTGCAGTAGGTTCCTGGCCCAAGTCGTAAAAGTTATCTTAGTGTCATAATGTTAAAGAAAAATTGTCTTACTTTCGTAATGAAGACTGTCAGAAATTTGAATTGTAATGAAAAACAACTTAAAGGTTCAGTCTAGTTAAAAAGAATCACAAATTTTATCTGTTGCGTCATGCTGTAATAGAATCAATAACCCTACAGTAAATTAATTCTGACAGTTTTATTCAAAAAATAGTCAAGATAAAAGAATATTTCCTACTGCTTAATGTTTCATTATTGCAGCAACGTTGGGACAAGCATTTTTCATTTATTTGTACTTGTGTTTAAGAGGCATATATGTAAAGTAACGTGGGCTGCAGCGACCATTAAAGTGAGGGGAGATTTGCTGAATAGTGTTTCACAGTAAAGCACATAATCAACATTACACGTAAAAGTTGGTTCAGGACCTTCCTTAGTAAATAGTTAATGCCTACAATTAACTATTAATTGATGATTTGGTTTTAATTATTGCTATTTTTTATTTTTTACTTGCTGTAAAGTACGTCAGAATAGGACCGGCGACCATTATTTTAAGTTGCTGCAACACGTAATTACAGCTTTGTGTGACCTAAAATTAACGATTTGCAATCCACATTGTTTTGTATAATATTTGTAGTGACTTTTGGAGAAGAAAACTTAGTTTTGAATGTGGTAAATGAGCCATTGTCAATACGATCACAGTCATACTTCAGTAAAATAAGAGCTCACGCGATTTATAAAATGTTTTCTGTGAAAGTGGCTGTTGTACCACGATGTGAACCTCGTATTCTCATGTTATGTCTGTTGACAGTTCAAGGACTGTGAAATGTGTCTTCACTGGAAGACACAATTTCCAGAGAAAGTCCCAGAGTACACATGTCTGTGATAGCCATTTGTCCTTTTGACATCCTTGTGTTGGTTTGAGATAAACGCTTCAAACGCTCTTTGCAATCTATGGTTGACGAAAACTCGGCATGTTCGTGTACGGTTTGTGATTGTTCTTGGAAGTATCCAGTCTTCGTAACACACGTCGTAGGTTGGCCAACGCCACAGAAAAGTAACAAAACAAGCGCAAACACACATAAGAGATCTATTTGTTTCAATGATTGTTTATATGGTGGCTGGTAGTGATGTGAAGCGTGTAAATTACTCGCATACCTGTTAACATTCATAATTAAATAACGCTCATTCACACGAACAAGCACGCACACGCACGCACACACACACACACACACACACACACACACACACACACACACACATACAAACACACACACACTCACACACTCACTCACAATCACACACACACAAACACACACACACACACACAAGCGCCTGCGCGCACACACATGCAGACCGTTTCCTTACCTCATTCTCGTTTTATCCTTACACAAACCGGCCTCTAGTTAAATCGTCTTATTGACATAATATTATATATTCGCTATTTCCTTCTGAGTTAGTTAAATGATTCACGACTCATTTGAACGATTTTATCAAAATGATCTAGAACGAGCCACTTTCGTGGATATGTACACATGTTTAGTGTTAACATTAATGAACTAATTACTTTTAGTCCCACTCACTCACCTTTTAGCAGTAGAATCAAAGTTGACTCTACACAGATTAAATCTTTTTTTATTTCTACGGCATTTGCTACTTGCCTCTCCCCGTAAGATTCCGTGACAACTGGAGTTAAGTTGAACAGACCTTGATCAGAGTCAGAAGGTCCTTTCGGGCTGTGCATTAGCTCACCTTTTAATCGCAAAAGCGTACAGTATCCGTGTCAGGGTGTAGGCCAGTGATTTTGAAACAGTTTTTTTGTTGTTTTTTTCTGTACTTGATAAGTAATGCAGAATGTAATGGAGAGTTCTGCAGTATCACATATCCATACCACTCCACAGGTGTCAAACTTGGCAACAGAATTTCAAGTTTCCATCAGACACCGATGGAGGTCGTGCGGGATCCGGCGGACCCAATGGAGCACTCCTCCTCATCCACACCTCCACCACTCCGTACCATGAGCGCCCTCTGCCGCCAGTGGCAGCCACACGGTCCAGTCTCACTTGTATCCTCTTCGCTACGTGACGCTATGCTAACGCCACCCAGTGACAGCTCGAATGCCATGCTTCATGCTTTGGTTCAAAGAGCCTCATTCTTGTTGACATTGAGAGCTAGACTTTATTTCTTGCTACATTATTTGTAATGAGTACTTACACACTTGGAGAAACACAAGTTATGTAAATCTTCTGTTTACTGTGCTAACTTGTTCTATAATCACTACTACTGCAGTCCAGCTTCGCTCGATGACAGTTGCCACACCACTCTGTGGCCTGCCTCTCCTTATCGCTGTGTAAGAAACCGTTCAAAACACGTCCGACGTTGAAAGTCACTCTGGTCGACATCGGCTGTATTTCAGTATTACAGAGGGACACACATGGTAGTATCTAATTTACTGCAGACATGGAAGGAAATGAAGCCTACCATTAGTGGGTATTCAGATGAAGAAGAATCTTGTCGCTGCCGAGGGAACTTCTCTACACAGGAGTGAGACACTCATGGACCTGTGTCTCCATCTGGCACACTGAAGTACTGACCTTACCTTCCTGGAGCACATTAACAGTTTGGACTTCCTGCCAAATGTAAGACAAAAGAGCATGTTCCACCCAACACGCATAAAAATTGTAATTCTTGACTCTATCAAAGAACTAGTATAACGTGTACCTAGCATTCATGATACTGGGTGGCTGTGAGTCCGCTATAACAACGACTAGACACATGACGTGGGGTGGCGCACTGTATTCGCACTCCAGAGGACCGCCATTAACATCCTTGTCGAGCCATCTAAATTCTGTACACGGTTTCCCTGAACTTCTTAAGGAAAATGACATTACTGTTCCTTTGAAAGAGGATCGACCCATTTCCTCCCTAATGTTGGGTCTTTAATCATCTTGTCTATGGCGGGACGTTAATATCTAATGTTCTTTCCCTCCTTTGTCTGAAAATCAGATCATATTACACCTTGAACGCGACTGTTATCTCGGCTTCACCATAAACTCTATTCATAACGTTCTTCACGTCCGTTAAACCTTCCCTGTCCTACACTTCTTTTAGTTGTTGTACGTAATTCATCATAACATCCCTACCAAATACAATACCATTATTGCGATTGAAAATGTTACTATAGGGACATACAGTAGCAGTTTAGCGTCACGGATTTTGTCGTATTCAGAAGAAGTATCCGTTTGCACCAAAAGCGTTAAACTACTTTACTGTTTAGCGAATCTCTTAGTTCCAGTTCCTTATTGCATGAAAATGTTATTTTAAATTGCGGGATACCGCAGCCAAATTTCCACATTTTGAATGAAATGATCCGCTCTGGCTGTAAAATACTTTTTATTAAAAGTCACGAACTGTTTCGCGTCAACTGAAGATGCATCCACAGGCGATCTGTACAAAATAATAAGGAAAGGAAAAATTTTCAAACAATTTTTAACAATAGTCTCAAGAATAAATGGATGCTGGAAAGTAATATTATGAACAAATATTTTACGAGTACTCACAGAGATCCTTTTTATCAAGTCATGGCGGAAAGGCCTTAGAGTCACTCTCTATCATTCACGTCAAGTTGTAGCAAACATTGCGCTAAAAGGGGTAGCCCATAGTTAATATAAAGGAGACAGCATAAACTATAGAAATGAAACTTGCATAAAAACCAAGCGGGCCAAATAAAGCTATTGAGTAGTAACGCACCTAGACATTTTCAGTGTTTGAACCCAATAAACGAAAAGAGCCTTGCCGTGCCACGAGCGGGAAGATGGTTGAGCGGCAGCATTGAAGACAGTTATGGCCGTTCTGCAATGCAAAAGGCGTTTACTGGTTGCGTCAGAGTCAACGGTAACAAAACCGTCACTACAAAAGGCGTGATGCTACACATGTGTTGATCTACTAAAAACCATGTAGCACAGTATACAAACGATTGAGCCTATTTCAGAGATATACTAAATGTCGACATTTAGAATGTAAAATATTAATAGAGCCTGGGTGATAATAAAAAGTCGCTCTTTCACAAATACAACTCATAAAAATACTGTTAGTGACAGTTCAAATATAAAATATTAATGAAGCCCAAGTGGTAAATACAAATTTCCAGAATGAGATTTTCACTCTGCAGCCGAGTGAAAATCTCGTTCTGGAAACGTCCCACAGGCTGTGGTTAAGCCATGTCTCCACAACAGCCTTTCTTCCAGGAGCGCTAGTGTGAAGTTTGAAAGGTAGGAGACGAGGTATTGGCGGACTTGACGCTTTGAGGACAGGTCGTGAGTCGTACATGGGTAGCTCAGGTCACCGGCACGGTAGCTCAGCGTGTTCGGTGAGAGGGTTTAGCTACCCTCTGTAATAAAAAAAACTGAGTGAACGGATTAACGAACAGCTGAACGAGTATCATCGGACGTCCGCCAAGAAACAAATAAAAAAAAAAAAGATGGTAGAGCACTTGCCCACGAAAGGCACGGGTCCTGAGTTCGAGTCTCGGTCCGGCACACAGTTTTAATTTTCCAGTTAGTTTCAGTATAAATTTCGTTTTTCACAAAAACAATGCCACATTAGTGGACAAACGCAAAAGGCTAATCAGGGAAGCTACAACATGTAATGATAAAAAGTGGGCTATAGAAGTACTGCTTATCTGATTAAACAGTCGAAATTTGCTTGGCGCTTCGTGCCAATTACGAGCTGGAATCATTGATGTGCAATATATATTTAGTATTAGAGTTAAATCATAAGTGATACCACATATTTACGTCGAGTTGTAGTCTCCCTATGCCTGGATTTCTGGCTATTATTATTTGGGATGCAAATAGCCTGAGTTGTATATTTAGAGGTGAAAAGTTTGCCAATTTAGCTGGAAATATTACCGCAGAACTGGTATCCTATGAAATTTATTATCAGCAAATGATCTGCTTCTTACAAAGGTGAGGAGGGTCAAAGCGAGGCATGAGCGGTAGTGGGCTTTGCAAGCAACTTCTGTATTCATACACTAAGTGATCAAAAGTATCCGGACACCTGGCTTAAAATTACTCACAAGATCGTGGCGCCCTCCATCGGTAATGCTGGAATTCAGTATGGTGTTGGCCCACCCTTAGCTTTGATGACAGCTTCCAATCTCGCAGGCATACGTTCGATCAGGTGCTGGAAGGTTCCTTTGGGAATGGCAGCCCATTCCTCACGGAGTGCTGCACTGAGGGGAGGTATCGATGTCGGTCGGTGAGGCCTGGCAAGGAAGTCGGAGTTCCAAAACATCCAAAAAGTGTTTTGCAGGATTCAGGTCAGGACTCTGTCCAGGATACTCCATTACAGGGATGTTATTGTTGTGTAAACAATCCGCCACAGACCGTGCATTATGAACACGTGCTCCATCGTGTTGAAAGATGCAATCGCCATCCCCGAACTGCTCTTCATCAGTGGAAAGCAAGAACGTGATTAAAACATCAATGTAACCCTGTGGTGATAGTGTCACGCAAATCAACAAGGGCTGCAAACCCCTCCATGAAAAATACGACCACACCATAACACCACAGCCTCCGAAATTTACTGTTGGCACTACACACGCTGGCAGATGACAGATAACGTTAACTGGGCATTCGCCATACCCACACCCTACCATCGGATCGCCACATTATGTGCCGTGATTCGTCACTCCACACAACGTTTTTATACTGTTCAATCGTCCAATGTTTACGCTCCTTACACCAAGCGAAGCGTCGTTTGGCATTTACCGGAGTGATGTGTGGCTTATGAGCAGCCGCTCGACCATGATATCCAAGTTTTCTCATCTCCCACCTAACTGCCATAGAACTTACAGTGGATCTTGATGCATTTTGGAATTCCTGTGTGATGGTCTGGATAGATGTCTGCGTATTACACATTACGACCTCCTTCATCTGTCGGCGGTCTCTGTCAGTCAACAAACGAGGTCTGCCTGTACGCTTTTATGATGTATGTGCCCCTTCACGTTTCCACTCACTATCACCTCCGAAACAGTGGACATAGTGACGTTTAGGAGTATGGATACCTCGCAACACCCAGTCGCCTGACCACGTTCAAAGTCTGTGAGTTCCGTGGAGCGCCCCATTCTGCTCTCTCACGATGTCTAATGACTATTGAGGTCGCTGATATGAAATACCTGGCAGTCGATGGCATCACAGGGCACCTAAAGTAAGAAACGTATGTTTTTGGGGTTGTTTGTATATTTTTGTTCACATAGTGTATATTCATTCCAAACAAACACTCATTGCATGATTCTGTTTGTATAATATGCAGATACCTTCTTAAAGGACTCATCTTCCTTTCTGACAGTGCAGAACACATTCATAGGAAGGCTCAAAATACGATTACGATTAGCAACGTTTGAAACGTCCCCTTAGAAAAATTATTGAATATCTGTGCTGATAAACCTCTTACGTTATTTCCTTTTCAAACAGCTGAGCAAAACTGAACGTTCTCAGACATTACTCTCTTTACTTATTCTGATCAACACTAAACTGACACACAGCATTTTTTTAGCGCAACGTAATCTGACTTTCAGTAATCCCTACATAAGAATGGCCGTGACTAACATTAACCTATACCTTTCACAAATCACTTACCTCACAAAAATCTTCGTTACTCGAACTACTGCAATACAGCGAGTGCCACTACTGGCAAATGAAAGATTTCAATAGAGAACAAACAATGTATTTACCTTAATAGTCATAATATATATAGCAATTCACGACATCCATTCTTACAAATGTACTGTTTCTGATGGACACACCTCCAGATTATCCATTCTCAAAAATCCGCCATCTCACTTCCCCACATCCACCAGTGCTGGAGGCTCGCCTCCAACTGCACAACGCTACGCGCTGTTAACATCCAGCTGCCCAACACTACAATGGCAGACAACAATGCAAACTAGCCACAGACTGCACACAGCACAGCCAGTGATTTTCATACAGAGCGCTACGTGGCGTTACCAATAAGAAAACCTAAATAGCCCACTTACATAGCCCACATGCTCCTCACAAAAAATTTTACAAATTGTTTTGGTCACTGGCCAATACATATTTGTTAAAATTTTTTCACAATTACAATAACAAAGAAGTCAAATGCACACATTTATTGATACAACGTTGGTCAAAAGCTAAAATTTTCTCACGGTCCATAAGGACAGTCCTGATCGTTCATCACAGTAAAATTTCAGTGTTTTTTTTTTCTCAAAGTCTGAGCCATAAAGGAGAATTCACACGGAAGTAGTGGATTTCCATGCAGTCTTGAAGAAGTAGTGTTGTCCTTCCAACGGAAAGACAATGCTGACTCTTCACATGCAGACAGGTAATGGGCCACAACAGAGCAAACCCACAGCAGAGTCAGTCGAAGTTTTGAAGAATATTGGTAGTTAGGTCATCACAGAGCAGACCCACTGTAGTCCTGTTAGAGATTATGGTATTGGTGGGCCACCAGAGGTGCAGACCCACTGTAGTCCTTGTAGAAATAATGGAATTGGTGGGCCACCAGAGATACAGACCCACTGTAGTCCTTGTAGGGACGGCCAGCAGCCTTCTGTTGCAACTGTGCAGGTGCACAATCACAATCGAAGAGTCTTGCGGACAATATAGCAAGTCCATAAACCACCACTTGTGCACTCACAAAGTTTTTGGAATTGTCCTTAGAACCAGCAATGCTGTTATCCAGTCCATTGCTGAATTATTTACACACGTGCAAATACTATCAGTCCCTACTTCTCACATATTGTCCATATAGTATGACCAACAGAAACGTGTGCAGTGAAATGTGACTTACAAGTTACTTAATTTGATGAACTGGTGTCAATTACAATTTTATAACATAAGAATACAATAACAAAGGCACACAAAACATCATTAAAGAACATAACAATACAGATAACATTTGTAGTAATAGGGGCTTTACAAAAGAATAGAAATAAACATATACATCAGTGTTACAGGAATTATGACATAAGTAAATACATAAAACATCAGAATAACTTTTGAAACATCACCTTCACACATGAGCATTAAAACAGAACAGATAAATAATGTCTAAATATCTTTACAAAGTAGATAACATAGTATTAGAAAAATTCTACAACATAACTCTCATGAGCTAAAAACATAAAGACAGGAAAACACAAATACACAAGGGTACACAAACACACAGCAGAATATCACAAGAGGAAAGGGCTGGGTTTGTTTTCAGTGTAACATTTGGTACTTCATTCCATAGATCTTTCGTCTTATTTCAACATTTGTATCCACCAAAAAAATTCAATCCAAGTGTGCTTTCTGCATTTACATGTTCACATATTTCTTACCTCATTATTTATTTTCCATTATCTTACCTCATCATTTATTTCGAAGAAAATCCTACCTAAACCTGCTATCCCTAAACCCAATTTTTTTGTTCATATCCTCTTTCAAAATACTTTTTGGCCACACCATTTTCTTAAAGCTTCTCAATGCATTTGTTCCAATCCATCACAACTCGTTCTCTTATATAGCCTACCCCATCTTAAGGTAACTTAACTCTACTGAGCTCAGATATATATACTA